>NC_090063.1:8061320-8274470 GCF_038355195.1 Osmerus mordax | reverse complement strand
TCTCCCCAACCTTCCACCAGCGCCTGCAAAACGCTGCCCACCCTTTACTGTTCAGATCTCAGCTTGGTTTTGGTTGCTGTGTTGTGCGTGTGTTTTTGTGTGTGTATGAGAGAGAGAGAGACAGAGAGAAAGTGAGTGAGAGAGAGAGAGAGAGTGTGTGCGTGCGGTGGGGGTCCACAGATTGAAGTCTGTAACAGTGTGAGCTTTGTGTGGGCCTGAGGATTAGCACGGCTTTGCCACCAGCCAAGGCAAGGAGCAGAGGAGAGCAGGGCTTAGAGGGAGAGAGGGAGAGAGAGAGAGGGTGTGTGTGTGTTGTTTAGAATCCTTGCATGTGGGAAAGTTGGTGTGTGTGTGAATTTACGGATGGCTGGTTGCCTGTGTCCATACAGACAAGCCCTTAGGACCACCCCCCAACCCCAGCCCCTCCATACACACTTACACCAAGCATCCCTTTTCTCTGGCCGTCTGCTGTTGTGTCTGTCCGCTACCATTACCAGACTCCTCTCACTGCCTCAACCTACTACCTTCTCCTACAACTTACTACCTTCTCCTACAACTTTTTCCTTTCATTTGCAGTGGTGTTCAATGGTTACAATGTAAACCAACTATCTTTGTAGCTCACTCTTGAGGTTTGAATTTGAATTTCTGCCCTCCGCTGCCCTCCGCCCTGCCCTCCGCCCTGCCCTCCACCCTGCCCTCCACGCTGCCCTCCACCCTGCCCTCCGCCCTGCCCTCCGCCCTGCCCTCCACCCTGCCCTCCACGCTGCCTCCACGCTGCCCTCCACTCTGCCCTCCGCCCTGCCCTCCACGCTGCCCTCCGCCCTGCCCTCCGCCCTGCCCTCCACCCTGCCCTCCACTCTGCCCTCCACTCTGCCCTCCACCCTGCCCTCCACACTGCCCTCCACGCTGCCTCCACTCTACCCTCCACCCTGCCCTCCGCCCTGCCCTCCGCCCTGCCCTCCGCCCTGCCCTCCACACTGCCCTCCAAGCTGCCTCCACTCTGCCCTCCGCCCTGCCCTCCGCCCTGCCCTCCGCCCTGCCCTCCACTCTGCCCTCCACGCTTGCCCTCCGCCCTGCCCTCCACCCTGCCCCATGCCCATCCCTTGTCCATGTCCGTTAGCTAGTCTGATGTTTGTGATAAGCAACGAGTGAGAACGAGAGAATGGGGGGATGAAGGAGGTTTATCCCGTTCATTAATATTGTCTGCGACACACACGCCCACACATACACTTTCTCTCTCCTCAACACACACTCACACTGTTTTCTCATTCCACACACACACAAAGGCACACACATTCTCATAAACACACACACTTTCTTTCTCATCAATACACACCCACCAACCCAGACTGTAGGTAGATATAACAGGTGGATGGAAGAAAAGGAACAAAATTTAATTAACTTTCTTCCTATCGCACATTTCTGCTACTGGATCACAACTCAAAGATGAGGTGTCCAAGGTCAAAGAGACAGGGGGGGGTGGAATGAGAGAGAGAATGAGAGACAGAAACCTACAGCCAATTTACATGACGCATGAATGGGGGGGGGGCATGTAGGTTGGGGGGGTTTAGACAGGGACTGTGATCTCCTGAGGGTGTGTGTGTGTGTTTGTGTGTGTGTTCCTGTGTGGGTGTGAGGGTCTGTGATCTCCTGGCCTTTGTGATGGAGATGGGCCAAGCGGCCGGTCTGACCTGATAATGACGAAACACCCTAATAGCATTCATCCTTTCTGCGCAAAACTACTCAAGCGGAAAAAGAGGGAAGGGGGTGGAGGGGTGAGGGTGAGGCGACGCGCCGAAAGGGAGGGGGTGTAGGTAGGAACCAGGGAGAGGGGGAAAGAGGGAGGAGAGGTGAGCTAAGCTATGTTTAAGAAATGACATGAGAAGGAAATTATTTGTAATCGTGAATCTGGTATAGATGGAGGGGTAATGAGAAAGAGAGAAAGAGATGGATGGGGGGGTGGGGGGGGGGGGGGGGGGGGTAATCATGTCTGCCAGCCTGCCTGCCTGTCTCTGCCTGTCTGTGTGTCTGATTGCTTGTCTGTCTGCCTGCCTGTCTGTCTCTCTGTCAGTCTGTCTGCTTGCCTCCCTATTCATCTGTCTGTACATCTGTCTGTCTGCCTGTCCATCAGCCCGGCTGTCAGTGTGTGTTCGTAGCAGTAAACGCACTGTGCTAGCCTCTCTCTCTCTCTCTCGCTCTCTCTCTCTCCCTCTCTCTCTCTCTCTCTCTCCCTCTCTCTCTCTCTCTCTCTCTCTCTCTCTCTCTCTCTCCCTCTCTCTCTCTCTCTCTCTCCCTCTCTCTCTCTCTCTCTCTCTCTCTCTCCCTCTCTCTCTCTCTCTCTCTCTCTCTCTCTTTATCAGTATATATTTGCTGTAAGCAGTCAAGCGCGGAAGGCTTTCAGAACAGTGGTCCACAGGGCATGGGACCTTCGGTTCAATGCACACACGCACACGCACACATACACACACACACACACACACACACACACACACATACACACACACACTATAATATACAGGGTCATTACGGTCCCTAACTATACCTAGCATAATCTGTCTCTTATCACCTCCATATTCATCCACAAACACATTCGCACACACTCACTCACACACTCATATGGAATACACAATGGTGGATCAATAATAAACGTACATCAAAAATGAACCAGTAAACTGCTGTGTGGACGAGGTGGATGAACTGCTGAATAAACCCCTTCTAAAACATACTCCCTCCTTCCTTCCTTCCCTCCCTTCCTCCTTCTCAACCTGTCTCCCTCACTCCAGATCCAGGCAGGTCCTCCAAAGCAGCTGCAGTCTCCGGATAATGGCAGAACTCCTCCCTACTGCTACAACTGTTCCAGGAAAGGCCACTTTGGCCATGTGAGTACCGCCTCTACAAAATGGAAATGTGCTACCGTGGGCTGCTGTAGTCTTACACTGAAGCTACTTTATATGTTACTTACTGTGAATGTGTGTGTGTGTTTGTGTCAGGACTGTTCTCAGAGGAGAATGTTTAACGGAACATATCCCAGCACCCCCTACATTAACTACTATGACATCAAAGGGGATTTCAATCGCAGAGACTACCGAATACAGCAGAGGGTCCAAGGTATGTCGCGCACGTGCACACAACTCAGTATGCATGCACACACAGATAGGTGTGGAATGCAGTCTAAATTTTTCAAAATCGCTCTTGCTTTCCCTTCCCCTCCTCCCCCAAACTCTCTCACCCATTTCTCTCTCCCTCTCCTCGCTTTCTATTTCCCTCACCATCTCTCTCTCCCTCTCCTTCTCTCTCTGTAACAGAGCTGATAGAGGCTGGCCTGTTTCCTTCAGAGATCCAGACTCCACACACACCAGACGGACCGCCCAAGAAAAAACAGAAAAACTCAGCCAACCACTGCCCTAAACGCAGCCACACCCCTTACCAGAACCACAAACCAGTGCGCATCCCTAATCTCATCCATAACCAGAAACCCATACCTGCTCCCGGGCACAGCAAGCCAGGGCAGGCCAAAACATGGATGCCCAAAACCAAGATGGCCAACAAACAGCAGCAACATTCAAAACTAAAAATTCCCAAACATCTGAACACCCCCAAAACCGGTTCTGTAGTTAAGAAACCAGCCACGTTGATGGTGGATGAGGCTCAGGACTTCCCTCGAGGTGGAGACCAGAAGAAGAAAAAGAAGAAAAAGAAGAAGAAGAAGAAGGATGGTATGGTTCCTGAAATCCCCCCTGTGTTTTTCGACACCACCCCGTCTTCCTCAAGACCCCCCCAGCCTGGGCTCCACCCCCCAGAAAGACTTTTTGGGAAAGGGAAGACCAGCGCAGTGAAGAATAAGAAGATTAGAGCGAGAGGAAGGGACAGGAAGGCAGCTAACATGGCCGCCAATGAGATGTACCCCACAGACGAAAACCTGTTCATCATTAAACAAAAGAAACGCAAGAGTTTATAGGGATAGTGACTGAAGAAGGGCTGTCTCCTGAAGGGTGTGCGTGCGTGTGTGCGAGTTTGAAATCAGAAGGACCCTTACACCCAGTGTCACACTAGGCCTTACATCTCCACCAGGTGGACACAGAAGGAACTACACCTATGTCCTCATTGCTCCTGCCACAATCCAATATAACAGTAATCTCAGACTAGATCGGGGTTGGGTTTTGTCAACCTCAGTCAAGTCAACACAGATACATTCATTTTCAGTCAGTTATGGGTTATGGTCAGAAAATTCTCCAACTTTGCTTTTAATTTAAAGTTTGGATTGAAAGGCCTGAATATGATGTTGAGTTGTTGTAGTAATTATGGCCCAATGAGACTAGACATAAAAAAAACTTGATCTATGTATGACGCTCATTTTTAACTACTTATTGAGTGGTATTACATATTTATAATGTGCTTTATGCTGACTGTTAACTTTTGCCTCTCAGTCATTGAGGACCGGTCAGCTTGGAAGATAATGGCCTTACTGTATTATCAGACCTGGATCAAATACTATTGAGAACCTTAAGTGAATTTGATACACTACATTTTTGGGCCTGTATCAAGTGCTCCTCAATTATTTTAAGAAATGCGTTTGACCCAGGTGATTACAGTGACTTTACTTTTGTGTCAAACAGAACATTCCCCGAATCTAGGCCAAGCTGTGTCCTATAACATGGTGGTACTACTTTTGCAGTTGCATGAACAACTGAATCGGCATGTCATCTTTCAAGATTCAATTAAAATAATTTGATAAATGCTTCAAGTCTGTTCGGGACGAGTCTGTTCCAC
Organism: Osmerus mordax; assembly: GCF_038355195.1. Lineage (NCBI taxonomy): Eukaryota > Metazoa > Chordata > Actinopteri > Osmeriformes > Osmeridae > Osmerus > Osmerus mordax. The sequence continues at coordinate 8,269,700 of NC_090063.1, read as the reverse complement.
ATTATCCATCAATTAAAGTTCATTGTTTTGACGTGTTTATTTAATCGATTCTTTGGTGTCAGTATGTTCGAATGAATCTTGGTGTGTTTTGATGATCATCAATTACGTTATGCACGTACGACGGCTCTCGTGACGCGCCTTAAGTAAACCCCGCCCTCTACATATAGGAAGCGAATCCAGCACTCGGTTTAAAGGTTCTTTGCTACTGTATCCAGAATTCAAGGCAGGTTACAATTTATTTGGTGCTACTGCCAAGATTAAAGGGAAAATATGGAGAACGGTTTATCTACCACCGGTGACATCAAGTTGGATCACGCTATCAAGCAGTGGTTGGAATATGACAAGGTGAGTAGCTAATCTAGCTAGCTAGCTACATAAATGTCAGTGGATCTGTCACGTTTGTTATACTAGTGCGTAAATTGGCGAATAAAATGGCACGTTTTATGAATTAAGCCCAATTCATGCCTGCAAAATAATTGGAAAGCACACGTAGTGCTAGGTGTACTAATCACAGACTACTGTTATGTCAACTGAAGTTCTCGGTTGAGAAACAATTCAGACCACTGGACTGTATTTGAACTTCAGACACAACATGGTGTGAATGTAAAGTCCAAAGACAGTCATAATATTTTGAATGCACAACGGATTTTAAATCATTCAAACGTGTACAGTTCTACATTGTAGCTCACCGAAATATGCCCATGATTTGTTTTTTGACATTCAGCACCGGGTGCCAGTGATTACAACCCTGGCGATACTACAACCTCTTCTGAGTTATTGATTCAGTATAGCTTAAAACATACATGCAAGACTCCCCAAATCTGTCTCGAGACCCATGTAATTTAGGAAAAATTCATCTAAATCCACATGGTGGATAGGCATGGAAGGATTTCTCTTAATCAGAGTAACGTGCATCCATTTGACAGAAGCATGGAAAGCAATTCTCGTCACTAAAAGGGAATGTGACGCCACCAATCAAGCGGAATTAGTAAAGAAAATCTAATTAATTACGCCCCTTTTAGATAACCTCGTAAGGAGGCTAGCCCACATAGCTAACCGTCTCGGTGAGTATTGTCTTTGGAGTGAGACAGGAGGCTTGGTGTGGGTAGTTAAGCGTCACATGGAATAAGTTATGGTAGTGATGACTTTCTTACAGTCACTGTGAACACTGTGATCATGACTGCCTTCACCACGTGTGTCCCAGAATCCCCTGACGGTAGCTCAGGTCCGGGAGCTGGTAAAGGAGGGGGCTCTGCAGGAGCTCAAAAAATGCTTCTCCTCCAGGATGGAGTTTGGCACCGCAGGTCTCCGGGCCGCCATGGGCCCTGGCACCGCCTGCATGAATGACCTCACCATCATCCAGACCACACAGGTAGAATGCCCAAACAGGCAGTCAGTTACCCCATTGGGAGATATTTCCTGTAGTCAAGAGTGTCCTATTTAGACCCCGCTGAGTGATCTCCATTTATCTCTCTCATTCCACCCATCTGTCTCTATCTCTCTCTCCCCTCTCCTTCCATCCATCCCTTCCTCGTTCCCTCCTCCTCTCTCTACAGGGGTTTTGTAGTTACTTGGAGCAATGCTTTGGGGACCTGCCGGAACGCGGTGTGGTCATAGGCTACGATGCCCGTGCCCACCCTGTCAGCGGTGGCAGCAGCAAGTGCTTTGCCAGGCTGGCTGCGGCCGTCTTCACCAGCCGGGGCGTGCCCGTCCACCTCTTCTCCGACATCACGCCCACCCCCTTTGTGGTGCGCCAGGACCTCCCCGCGCACACTCACACACTCTCATTAGCCCCTCACAAGGGAAACTACTCCACACACACACACACTTCACCACTCGCCGACTCTCTCACTCTCTCTGGAGGCTGGTTCTGGCTTTGTGCTGGGAAAGGGAGTGACAGAGAGACTCAGACACTGAGGTAGACGGAAGGAGGTGGGCAACCTCCAATCCTTACACAGACACGCACACATCCAGTGTGTTTAAGTAGGGTATAGTTTAAGGTTTCAGCTGCATGTTGACTCTGATACGTATGTTATAGACTTTGTACACACCCATTCATGTACACCCATGGTCTTCACAAATATTCAATAGACATTCGAACATTAGGAGGACTCTGATTTAACAACCGTGATGTGCTGAGATCATACTGTCAAACTTTTCTGTTCGTCATTAATGAACAGCATGTCAACAGTGACCTGTTGTGACCTCCTAAAAAGCACACAGACTCTCTTTCTTTTTCCCTTTCTCTCAAACAAAACCATTACTCTTGGATGGCAGCCCATCTATGGTTCTCACCAATACCTGACAGCCAATCACAGTTAGGGCATGCCTTGCTCATGCACACATCACATGGACACACAGCCACCTTCTCTTAAAAGACCAGAACTTTCGAACGCACATTCACATGATATAAATCTCTCACATTACACACAGGGTTATCTATAAATAAAGCGTGCTCTTTCTGGAGAGGGTATTGACTATTAGCCTGGCTCACACTGAAATAGATGTCAGCTTTAATGTTCTGCTGACAGTGTCAATAGCATTCTAAAAGCTCATATATTTCACTTCTTCTCTGTCCTAATATTTCTGTCTCTGTGGATACCAGTCTGTTTACATGGCTGTCTGTGTAGATGAGGGGTTGTCCTCAGACCTTGAACTATGGGGTGTTAAACTGTTTACGTTCTCCCCCTCCTGTCCCCTCCCCTCCCCCCTCTGCTCCTCTCCCTCTCTCCAGCCCTTCACTGTGTCTCACCTGGGGTTGTGTGCTGGCATCATGGTGACGGCCTCCCACAATCCCAAGCAGGACAACGGATACAAGGTAACTACCACCAGCCTATCACATTTGTATACATTTTGGGGGGAAACTAAATTTGTTTATTTACAATGATGTAATTTAATGTTTGTCCACCCCCCCCCCCCCCCCCCCCCCCTCCAGGTGTACTGGGAGAATGGTGCCCAGATCGTGCCCCCCCATGACCAGGGCATCTCCAAGGCCATTGAGGAGAGCTTGGAGCCCTGGCCCCAGTCCTGGGACACCACCCTGGCTCTCAAGAGCCCCCTGCTGAAGGACCCCTACCAGGACACAAACACACACTACTACAAGGCCATACAGAAACACTGCCACTACAGGTGGGGCCGCACACACACACACACACACAATCACACACTCACACACACACCTCAACTTGGTCTCACCCCCTCACAGGGACATCAACAAGAGTTCTGATGTGAAGATGGTGCACACATCTGTGCACGGAGTAGGCCACGCCTTTGTCCAATCAGCATTCAAGGCTTTTGATCTCCACCCACCGTATGCAGTGAAGGAGCAGAAAGACCCGGACCCAGAGTTCCCCACAGTGAAATACCCCAACCCAGAGGAGGGGGAGGGAGTTCTGGTATATATATATACATACACACACACACACATATATGCATATCAAATGAGTAGTAAACACTAAACAGTGTATGTGTGCTTGCCCTTGTTCTTTTGTAGACACTGTCGTTCGCCCTGGCAGAGAAAGAGGGAGCCACTGTGGTTCTGGCCAACGACCCTGATGCAGACCGCCTCGCTATCGCTGAGAAACAGAAGAGGTGTGTGTGTGCGTCTTGGTGGGGGCGGGTGGGAGCTCTTGTCTGTAGGAGGTTTGTTAATCGTTTCTGCCAGGTCCATCTCTATTTCACCTCTCTTGTCTTCCCCTAGTGGCCTGTGGCGTGTGTTTACTGGTAATGAGCTGGGGGCCCTCCTGGGCTGGTGGATGTTCTCCTGCTGGAAAAAGACCAACCCTGACCCAACAGCTGTGAAAAACATCTACATGCTGGCCAGCACTGTCTCTTCCAAGATCCTGCGGGCCATTGCCCTCAAGGAGGGTTTCCACTTTGAGGTGACACACACATATACACACACACATGCAACCACCCGACCACAAACACACTGCCATGGTTGCACACCTTCTCTATTTGTCTTGATGTGATTCTCTTGCTAATGACCTCACTTCCTGTGTTCTCGGCTGAACAGGAAACACTGACAGGTTTTAAGTGGATGGGTAACAGAGCCCGGGATCTGCTGCACCAGGGGAAGACTGTGCTGTTTGCCTTCGAGGAGGCCATAGGTACATGCACGCACAACACACACACATCAATGTTGTCTGGGGTTAGAGAGAGGAAAGAGTAGAGGCTGTGTGTATGAAGCTCCATGTAAGGTTAACATAATTGTCAGATACACAGACCAGGGTTGTATTAAGGTCACATGAGGGATGTGTGTGTTGTACGTTGCTATATAATGAGATGATGTCTACCTTGTGTCTAATTGGATTATCATGCTAACTTGTGTGCGCTGCTGGCAAGAGCTGTGTGTTCACTGTGTTTGTCTACCATCATTAAATGTCAGTAAACTGTGTGTGTGTGGGTGTGGGTGTGGGTGCCAGGCTACATGTGCAGTACTGCTGTCCTGGATAAAGATGGAGTCAGTGCAGCGGCCATCGCTGGAGAGATGACATCATATCTGGCGACCAAGAACACCACACTATCCAAACAACTCACCTCAATCTATGAGGAGTAAGTGGCACACAAACACACACACTCTCACTCTAACTCTGACTAACATACTAATAAGTCCCCCCCCACCCCCCTCTCCTCTCCAGGTATGGTTACCACATCACTAAGAACTCCTACTTTATCTGCCACGACCAGGAAGTGATCCACGCGCTGTTCGACAGGCTGCGTAACTATGGTGATAAGAAGGGGGCGTACCCCTCAGAGTGTGGTGGTTTTGCCATCACAGCTGTGAGAGACCTGACCACTGGCCACGACAGTAACCAGCCCGACAACAAGGCTGTAAGGACACACACACACTCCCATCACAGACAGTCAGACACTCATTGGTTGGTTTTTCTTTCTCCCTACTCCCACCAGTCTTCCTTACCTCTCTCCATACCACTATTCCCCCCTAGGTTCTCCCCACCAGCAGTAGTCCAATGATCACCTTCTCCTTCTCCAATGGGGGCGTGGCCACCTTGAGAACCAGTGGAACTGAACCCAAGATCAAATACTACACTGAGCTTTGTGCTGCTCCTGGCAACAGGTACACACACACACACACCTTCTCTGTCACTCATACTCACTCACTCACTCACTATCTCTCTCTGTCTCTCTCTGTCTCTCTGTCTCTCTCTGTCTCTCAGTGATATAGAGCAGCTGAAGAAGGAGCTAGATGCACTGGTGGAAGCTATTGTGGAGAACTTCTTCCAACCCAAGAAGAACAAATTGCAGCCGAAGCCTGAGTAACACACACACAACATTAAAGAGAATACATGTAACTAGCATTCCTGACCAGTGGCCTTAGTCTGACAACGTACACACATTATTCGACAAGGTACACAATTAATCTTAACAACTGTAAAAAGGTGATACTATCTAATAATGGCTCATTCTTTTCTAACGGAATACCTTGAGTTATTGACATGAATTTGAGATGCTCTATCTGCTGTGTTAAGATCATCTGGATCTCTGAGTTGTTCTGTGTGAATGATCTCTAACCAGCAATGACTGGGACAACCTCTACCTCAGATGGGTCTGGCTCTCTCTGGGGGATTTAACTTGTGGATTGACAGTCGCTTAAAAGCTTTTGCTTTGCTTGCTATTTGTTTGCTGTTTGTTTTGACTGTGTTCACTGGCCTACATTCCTGTCTGTCAAGCCTTACATTACCAGGTGTATATCATGATATGTGTAATGGAGAGAATGTAATTTTAATGTAAACTGATTGCTCTATGAGACTGGAGTGAGTGAAATTATTTAAGATGTGAAATAAAATTAGATATCGACATCATCGTTATTCTTAATTGAGTGTTTTAATTTTTATGTAAAAGATGGGGGCTAGTTGACGTGAGGCCGCCAGTGCCACATATCGGGAAATGGTTCAAAGAACCGATTTAGAGAATTAAAAAGAAATTGTGACGTTCTTCCGCGATAAACCAAGCCACCGCTTTAGACGTTTATTTGGGAAAGTTATGCACTGTGAGAACATTCTTACATTTTCGACTTGGAAATTATGGGTAAGTGGTGTTGTTGCCTGTTTCCAATCCCTTTCCAGATGCTTATATAGTCTAATAGTCAGATGCCTTTTAAGCATCATTAAAAAAAGTATGTAACTCAAACTATAGTTTCACCTATCCTCGGTCCTCTGCAGCATTTGTCATTTTATGTGCACGTGTGTAGCGTGTGAGTCAATAAGGATGTGAGTTGGATCACTATTTAATCATCTATCCTGTGCACCTTGTGTTGGGTCGGAGAGGGGAGCCAGGCCTCTGTAGACCGAATCTATTCTTAGCTTCCGGAGTGGACGACGGGGGGCAACAGGAACAGTCTGGTGTGTCTCAGAGTTTGATACGTTACGGACCTACTTTATTGCAAAGCCGCACTGTCACCGACCCACACACTCAGTTTCTGTGAGGAAGTACGTCGACCGTTAATAAGAGGTACGAGTTGCAAGCTTCTGGTGATGGTTTCGCTGTGTTGACTGTTGTAACGGAACCCTTAGAGACAATTACACTGACCTCACAAATAGACCTGCTGTAATGTGGAACATGGTTCCGCAAGACCAACCAATGTGCGAGCGCGACATTGTGCGTAACCCACTTAAAGTAAAATAATGTTTTATGTGTTGACAGGTGTAAGCGTCTGTCTTACATTAACAGTTTTCTTTGAACACTGCGTCTATTCAGATTTAGTCTACCGTACCGAAAGGTGTTAAATAGCATACTTTTTAATGTCAAATGGACCTTGATGTTGAGGTAGGTTCACGATGTTCTCTTCCACACCCCGTGTCGTTGTAGCTAATCATATTTTAATTTCAATCACGTTCTCAACCTTGATCTAGATACACTGCAAGGTTAAACGTGACATGTAGAGATTTGATATCTTAAAGCGAGTTCATATTTTTGTGTTCAACTATGTTCTGTTGAGAGTTGACCCTTTTCATAATGTTTGCATATTATGTCGCTACCATCTGGAAGTTGTTTTTCTTTCGCTCTATAGCGCTGCATACTACACTACAACAGTTGTACATGTCATGCCTGGTTATTTTTACTCACTGCTGGCCGGGTGTGTGTGTATGTATATATCGTGCTGAGGAGATTTATGTGTGTGTTGATTGACCATGAGAGTAGGCAATTACCGTATTACTTGTCATGCACTGGGCCAAGTTTGCTTGCCAATCAAGTGATCTGTGTGGTGTGTTTCTGAGATATAGCCAAGCTTTCAAGTGTGTGCCTTAATGGAATCATGCCTTAATGAAATGTCAGACAGGTGTTGATATACACACTCTTCTTGACCTCCACTTGACCCCAAGCCCACTGACTACTGTGTGTGTGTTAGTATACAAACAGTCATGGAACCCATTCTGTTTGTGACCTGTCAACCTGTAGACTATCTAGTTAGAAATCTAACTGTAATATTATGCTTGGCCAGTCAGGTCTTTTTTCAAGAGGAAGTCCTCTCCATCCTCTCCAACCATGGAGGGGCTGTTCTTCGAGGTGAAGCCCAGGGACAAGGCCCTCAGCCTGAGGAGTTCCAAAGACCCTCTCCCCAGCAGCCATGGCTCTTACCAGATCCCTCCCTCCCTCCCTGACTACCCTCTCAGGGGTGGTGGTGGTGCTGTAACTGAGGCAGAGGAGGAGGACCAGGAAGAGGAGGAAGTCCAGTATAAACTGACCTTAGTTGGGTCTCTACCCGTCCATCCTCTTACCACTATGTCCATGCTGCCCTGGGTGGTAGCTGAGATTGTGAGGCCTCCGGCTGGAGGGGGTAGGCCTGAGGCTCCTGGTTTTGGATACACACACCTCCGAAGCAGGAATCTGGACCATGTTCCTTCTACCACTGAAGGACACAATCAGTCTGTGTGTCTGTGTGTATCAGCATCGAGGGTGCAGTGTGTGTGTGTGATGGTGGAGGCGGGGCTCAGGGAGGCATGGGACCCCCTCACACACACCGTGCTGTTTGAGTGTCGCCCCCACCACCTGACCAAGCTGCTACACAACAGCCAGCAGCCCAGCAGCTTCGGCTGCATGCTGAAGGACACAAACACCTGCACCTGCTACGTCTTCCAGAGCTGCGATTGCACCAAGGTAACTGTGTGTGTGTGTCTGTGTGGGGTGGGGGGGTTGACATTAAAAACCCTAATCTGTGATGCCAGAATCCTTCACACATACACACGCTCAGCTGCTCAGGGTACACATGGAGGCAGATCTCACATTACAGACACAGAGAGAAAGAAGATGAAAAGAGAAACAACATTGTGTACGTGTCTGTGTGTGGGAATGTGCGACTGACCGCATCGGTATTTGTTATGATGAGAGTATCTGAGAGACATGGGATCCGGTCATGTTATTTCAGGAATTTGTACACTCACCCCTAACACACACATACACTAACACACACAAACACACAACATCTATGCACACATACCAACACACTCCCATACAAACCCATCCCCCAACAATAACCCCCCACACCCAACACACACACAAGACCAACACCAACATTTACATTTAGTCATTTAGCAGACGCTCTTATCCAGAGCGACCAACACCCGATGGAGTGTTAAGCTGTCAGTCACTTCTCAGGGTAGGTCAAATCAGACATGGTGGCCATCTTTCTTTTCCTTCAACTTTGTGGCTGGTCATCCCACCCATTCCAAACATGTCTGACATACTAATGAGCCACACAGTTTGACATCATCTAAGAGATGTAGGGAGAAGAACCATTCAAAAACCTGGACATCTCTCTATCTCATAAACAGGATGTAGAACTAGGTTACCATGGAGACCACTTCCTGAGACAGAGCTATTGGTGTGTGAATCAATGAGCATCAAGTATGAGAGACTTGCGTTCTCAGTCTTCTTTTTCCTGTGATTATCTACCGTGTCAATCCCTTTTCTCTTTCCTCTCACATACACTTACCCACTCTCCCTCTATATCTATTTATCTCCTTCCCTGTCCCTCCCTCTCCCTCCATATTTCCTCACTTTCTGTGGCCTGGCCACCTGTTAGTCTAGTGCTGTCACAGTGCAGGCGCACACACACGTTCCACTATGCTTAGTACTGTGTGCGTGTCTTAGTACAGTAGGCTATATTTCAAAATAGGCCAAGACTTTGGATGATATTGTAGGATTTTAGTATTGGTTTACTCCCAACATTCCTGCAAGAGAGAGAACACGAATGAGATAATCCCTTCATGCCACACTGTGGCGCTGTTAAACCGTGTATTCAAAAATATATATTTTAAGCTCCGTTTTAACGTTAATAGGCTAATGTTCAAGGGTCATGTCCATGTTACTTTTTTGATCCATAACTTTGTTCGGAGAAACCAGACACTTGAATAGTTGAGCTATACTTTCGATCACTTTTCTTTGAACCTTTTGTCTTGTGTTTCAATTAAGTAATTTGAGTGAGTAATTCAAATGTAAACCCTTTGACATTAAATTCCTCCGTTACTCTTGCCTCCCATGACGGTTGACCAACTGGACACTGGATATAGTATCCGAATGTCATCATCAACTTCATAATGGTTTGCAATAAAGTGTCCTAAATGCAATGTAGCCTACACAATGTGTCTGAGGTCAAGCTTCTAAAATGTATCAAACTCGTTGGATGATTTGACACATGGAGTCGCGCGCCTCTTAGACAGCGGTTTGTTCTGTCCAAAGCCAGGCTCGAGCGAGGAAGGGGTGTCAACTTCCCACTGAAAGGGTTTTCTCTACTCACTAAACCGTTCCTTCAACGGCGGAATACCTAAACTGTAGCTCCTTACACTCCTAGGAAAGTTTATGGCGGATGGGATGAGAGCGCGTCTCCAAAAACTCAACTTGTTCAATGTCAAGACGGAACCAAAAGCTGTAAGTGTACTAAAAGTTGAAGTTTTGTAATATATTAGCAAGCTAACGTTAGCTACTACAGTACTGTACTGTAGTAACGTTAGCTATGTCTGGCTAGCTAGCATGGAGTGGGAATACAGGATCAATCAAGCAAAGCAAGCAACCAGCTAGTTGTAGCCACAGTAGCTAGCTGGCCAGATAGGCTACTAAACTTTTTGAGAATATAAAAAACAAATTACATTAATTGAAGCTGTTTGGTTGCATTGTAACCCAGTAAAAACATATTGTAATTTCAGCGTTACATCCAGGGCATATTGTTTATTGTGTGTAGTCTTATGATGCGTTGCTGCCTAGTCTACAGTACTGATTGTTAACTTCAGACGTCAATATGGAAACTGTCAATGCTCTCGTGGTACACTGTCTTAACAAGTCAGTGATGTTCAAAATACATTTGATAGTATCTGACACATTACAACGCACGGTTTGCACATTGTTTTCTTGTTAAAATTAGTGTGAAACTTAAAATGACAAGCCGCCAGTCTGTGTGTATGAATTAAAGTTTTACTTCACACAAGTATCGAGCCAAGGAAATACAGTGAAGTATTGTGTGCAGGTTAATTACCTTTCACTGAACTAAATGATGAATGTGTAAATGATTGTATTGTGTGTAATGAGAGCTTGTGTCTGTTCCAACATCACGTGTGTGTTTTTTTTTGTTACATTAGCAATGTTCAGTGTGTATGCTGGACTGTGTGGAAGGTGACATGTGTTTTGATAGGCATCATGTCAAGGTTTGTAACAATGTTGCAATATGGCTGAGGTCAGGGAAGGAATCTGCTGTTCCTCAGAAAATGACAAAGAACACTGATAACAACAAACTATCTTACTACCCAGCCAGTGTGTTCTTAATACCTGGGGTAACATTAGTTACATGAACATTCTGCTTCGTTTTTCTAAACATAGACAGTATGTGAGTGTGTGAGTAATGGTGGTGTCACCTCCAGTCCATTGTATGCTTGCCAGAACTGCACTTCTGGATCTGAAGGAGTACCAGTCTGTGTACCGTATTAGTCACTCGCTCTCTCTCGCTCTCGCTCTCTCTCCCTCACATGCTTTAAAAAACTTTTATACTACCTTCCACCTCAGCTCATGTGACAGTCACTCCCCAGTTAAAAAAAACAAAGCACTAAACCAGGGACGTGTGTGTGTGTGTGAGAGAGAGAGAGGTAGCTTAAGTGTTTGTGGTTGACTATGCTACATTAGATCACAGTGTTTGTGGTGGTCTGGCTGTTTAAGGTGTAGTATGTATTGTGGCTAGTTGCTATTCCTGGTCTTTGTTCACTACTACCAACTCGAGTTCTGACTCAACCAGTTCAATAATCCCATTAAGATTAGATAGGCAGGAGGTCTGGTCTGTCATGCTCCCCACTTGGTAATCACTTTAGTTCACTATCAGACAACAACACTTGAATCTCTTTCTCTCCCCGTGTGCATGTGTGTGATCACATTTCAATGAGCCAGCCACCATCTTCAAGCTAGTCTTGAAAATTCTGAGAAAGGAGTGACATCGCTATCTTGGACTGTGTCTGTCTCCCTCAGTTAGACCTTCCTTCTCTGGTCTTCTCCCACTCTCTTTGTGACATGTCAAAGAGCAGACACATTACATTTACATTTAGTCATTAAGCAGACGCTTTTATCCAAAGCGACTTACAAGAAAGAGCAAAAGGTGCATAGGTCAATGATCATAAACAACGAGAGCCCCAAAACAATGTGGGTAGCCAAAACAAGACGCATACATTGTGAAAAGCAAATAAGAGCCAATGGGTAGAACCAGAAGAGCATTTAGTTAAACAAGTTACAATTAAATAACATGATCCTCAAAAGTGCCCAGAGTGTACCTGGAGGAAAGTTAAACCATGACTGTTTGTATACTAACACACACACAGTAGTCAGTGGGCTTGGGGTCAAGTGGAGGTCAAGAAGAGTGTGTATATCAACACCTGTCTGACATTTCATTAAGGCATGATTCCATTAAGGCACACACTTGAAAGCTTGGCTATATCTCAGAAACACACCACACAGACAGGAGAAGAGCTTGGGTTGGGAGCGCACTCTTGAAGAAGACCGTAGGTGGCGGGTGGGGGTGTACGGCTGGACAAGAGCCTGGATGTAGTGCGGGTGCAGTCCTGTTCACCGCTCGGAAGGTCAGTACCAGGGTCTTGAATCTGATGCGGGCCGTGATGGGTAGCCAGTGGAGGGAGATGAAAAGCGGGGTAACATGGGAGCGTCTGGGTAGGTTGAAGACCAGGCGGGCTGCTGCATTCTGAATCCTCTGTAGAGGGCGGGTTGCACATGCTGAGAGACCGGTGAGAAGCGAGTTGCAGTAGTCCAACTTGGAGAGGAACAGTGCTTGGACTATCAGCTGGGTGAAATGGATGTTGTAGAGGGTGAATCTACACGACTGGCAGACTGCAGCAATGTGGGCCGTGAGGGTGAGCTTGTCATCCATGGTAACCCCGAGGTTCCTGGCAGAGGATAAAAAGGTCAACGTCGCAGATCCCAGGGTGATTGAGAGGTCGTGGGAGATGGAGGGTTTGTCTGGGATGATGAAGTTCTGTTTTGGCGAGGTTCAGCTGGAGGTGGTGCTTGGTCATCCAGGCGGAGATGTCTGTGAGGCAGGCCTCGATTCTAGCTGAGATCCCCTGATTAGTCGGGGGGAACGACGGGTACAGCTTCGACATTTGTATGTGTGCCTTACTTTAAGCAAACATTCGAAGCAGAGCTGCTGTAATGACACGGCAAAGCAATCAAAGGGAGAATGGGTGAAGAAGGGCGGTATGATGGTGAGAAAATAGTAAAGAAATAGGGATTGTGCAATGATGCGGTAAACGCATGTTCTCTGATAACCACTCGACTGGTGTTTGTTTTGTGTTTTCTGACCTTGCACAGCCGTGTGTGCAAGTGTTTCAGCTTCTCTGTTTGTGCCACTTCCCTGCCTGTTATGTGGTTTAGATGTATCTGTTCCTCAACCAGAGGGGTATTGCATACACACCGACACTGCTGTCATTCTCACCACACTCTTAACGCACCCTTTTTTTTGCCCAGCTACCTTCCTGTTCCAGCTACAGTGCCAGTAACCATTTGATTATTATCAGTGAGAACAAGGTTTTTGTCTGACAAAATGTTTAACAGTAGGAGGAGAAAATGCCTATATCTGTCTTCTCCTCGCTCCCTTCTCTCTCTTCCTGTCATCATCCTAGTACTCCACCATTCCTGTTCCACAAGGGCAGAATACATTCATTAAAGAGAGAGGAGGAAGGAGAAGGTGGTGAAATGTGAGAGGATGGGGTGAAGAAAAGTTTAGGGAGGTTGAGAAGATTTAGGTACTTTACCATTAAGGCTATCTGAGTGTGGCATGGTGCTGTGGCGAGGGATGAAGAGAGTTGCAATAGAGTGAGGAAGGGAGGGCGGGCTGAGGCAAGATCATTTTCTGAAAGAAAGACAAGAAGGGAGGAAGTCTTTTGCTTTAGATCCCTCTGTTCTCAGGGTTAAGGTTCTCCGGAAAGAGGGGATGCTGAAAGACATTGCCTAACCAAGATATTGAGAGAGAAAGAATTGAGGAAAGGGAGGTTATCAACTTTTCAGTAGTAGAAGGAGAGAAGGAGAGAGGTAAGGATGTAAGGTTTGTGTTGCAAATTGCACCATTAGCTTGGCTTTAAACTGACTTTGAAGCACATGTTGTCATGAGAAAGAAGCCAAGAGATGGAAGCCAAATGTAGGTTTAATGCAGATTGGTAGACGGGAGAGAGGACGCTGGTATGGTAGCACTCAAGGGAGGTGGCAATATTTAGTTTTGTGATGCGTATCAAATCGTGAGCTGAGTGTATTGTTACACCCCTAGCTGTTACACAGTCTATTTTCCACATCTGGACATTCACTGTCAGGCTCAAGGCTACCAAGCATGAATGAGTCTTGCAGATCACACTGCATTGGCCTAACCCTAACCTAGGCATAAGCAAACTAAACTAAACTCCATGAGCTTTGTTAGGCCCAAACTAACTTTTTACTAAACTTCTGATCAACCCCTGTATTCACCTCCCTCAAAAGCATGTTTGCTCATATAGGGTATATGGCTCAAATGAGCATTGTCACATTACAACCTAGTTAAAGTGTAACAGTTGTTTCTAGGAAAGACCAAACACTCTCACGTACACACACTCTGGCTCACACACTCTGGCTCCAAAACAAGCAGCTAACTAGCAACAAATTAAACATGATAATTTAGTTCTAATATCAGAGATCAGGCCTCTGCTTTGACTAGTTCATTATGAGTGTACGTACCTGCATAATAATGTTTGTTGTTTGAGTGAGCACTTTGTTCTTAACTCTGTTCTTAATGAAAAGCTCTACTCAAGTTCTAGAGTTAGACCCAAACTCAGATCTGGATTTAGACAGGTCATCTCCAGTCAGCTAGTAGTACTAGGCTATATCCTCAGATCAGGGTGTTCACCTGGTCGAGATGATCCTGAAGGTAAACTGGGACTGAACAGAATCACACCCAGACAAGACACAGCAGGACCTGAACATTCTGCTGCCTCAGAACAGCCAAACCACTGGATGGTTAGGTCAGACACCACAAGTATTACACACACACTCTCTCTCTCCCTTTCCTCTCTTTCTGTCTCTCTTTCTTGAGGGATGCATTCACATGTGACTTATTTCTGCCATCTCAGTGTTGGTAGTGTTGCCACTTGCCAGTACTTGGAAGCTGTTCAAGTTTTCCACGAAAGACAAATTGGCGAATTATTATACGGCCTGTAGTTTAGACTTGTTTGCTGGAATGTCAAAAGATCCTTCCAAATCTTTGTGATGTGATTTCTACAGTGTGTGCACACAAGTCATAAGCCTGGGACTGAATACGTATGTGAGGATTCAGGTCTCCTCATAGCTCACCCCACCAGAAAAGACACACACACACACCAACCTTCTGATACTCTAGGTTAGGTATTGGAAAATGACCAAGCTCGCAGTGGTCAATGTTCAACAATCTACAGTTTAAGGAGCACATTTTGGGCTACTAAAGACTACTGTCTCATTCTCGCTCTACCCCTCTTATCCCCTCCCCTTTCCTCTCTCTTGCTCTCTGTGTGTCTCTCTCGCACATCTGACATTTCCAGATGAGCAACTTTTTCCCCCCTATAACTTAGAAGTACACAGAACACACCTTATACAGGCCCTGGCTGTGTGTGATGTTGTCTCCCAGCCAATTAGCAGGAGATTTGCAACCATAAAGACCTCATTATAGTTGGTTAACAACAGCAGCAGTGGGTTTCGTGGTGATGAGTTTTGTGTCTTGATCACAAATATCTCCTTTTGTCCCTCTCTTCCTCCTCCATTCTACCACCTTCTTCCAGGTCCCTGAGATCATCAGTACGCTAAGGCAGGCTGGTAAGAGCTCGGCGCGCAATGATGACATCACAGACGCAACCAACCGCCCTTCTGATGCTTCCAAGGGTAGCACTTCTGAAACATGCACCTCATCGTCCTTGGTTTCCACGGGGACCTCCGTGCCGACAAACGCAGTCGCTACAGCAACCACTTTCGCCAAGAGGTTTGAGGTCCTGTTCTGCGGCCGCGTGAGCGTCGCTCACAAGAAGGCCCCACCCGCTCTGATCGATGAGTGCATCGAAAAGTTTGGCCAGTCACGGGCAAGCGGGGCCGGGCCTAAAGGAGGTGGAGGATTGGTCGGGGGATTGCGCAGGGCTCTGGCGTTCCAAAACGGGACTGTTGGCGGAATCACGGGACTGGGTAACGAAGGAACAGATAGCCCCCCCGGTGGTCGGAGGCCGGTGCTGTTCAAACGAGACCCCAGCTTCCCCTGTCTGCAGGCCTTGGACGAGAACGGCCTGTCACCAGAAATCCACTCCTCTTCCTCCTCATCTGACTCACACACACAAGCTGTCGGGGTGCAGCCAACCAGCCTGCAGGAGAACAGGACCATGCTGTTCATGGTGGGAGGTCTACTCAATCACACACACACACTGACTCACATATTTGATCTATACTGCTGACTTTGTATTCTTATTTAACGAGGAGAGAGACTGGTTTCCTCAAGGCCTCTGTAGCTGTGACTTAGCACTTTTAAATTACTCCCAATAGAAGCATAACCTTCGACACAAATACACAGAGACAGAAACTCAGATATCTGACACATATGACCTCTTTGTGACCCTTTGAGACCCCCTCTGCCAACTCCTGCCTTCCAGGTTACTATCCAGGCAGGAAGTGGTCAGCACTGGCACAGGAAACCGAGTAGGGAGATGACCTCGTCAGCAAAGATGATCTAACACATCCTGCTGTTGAGTTAGGCTTAGCATGACATGCGCCATGACCTCATTCAGAGGGGATCAGAACAGATGAAAGGGGCAGTTTGAGGTGATGAAATTGGAAAGCCCCAGGGATCAGCTGACTGAAGGGGACTTCTTTGGAGATAAAGAAAGGATGGAGGAGTGGAGGGATATGGGGAGGGCATACACAAAAAAGAGGAAATTGAACTGTTCTCATATTTACAGTCTTTTGTATATTTTTTTTACTTGTCACATTTCACTGACGTAGAACGCTAGAACAGAGAGCTGCATGAGGTCGACTGGAAACGAGGGAGGAAAACGGAGAGGACTGGCTCCAGAACCTCTCTAGAACTCTAAACTAACCCAAGAGGGCGATGCTTGTCTGTGTTTCAGGTGGGTAGGTGTCAGATCTTCCTGGTCAGTCCAGACACCAAGAAGGTATCCATAGAGAAGAGCTTCAGAGAGATATCATTCTGCTCACAGGTGGGTGTCGCATTTTCAAGTGGGTGTCGCATGCGCGCGTGGGCAGGTGGATGTGGTTGTTCACTAGACCTGTAAAGGAGACCTGTGTCTGGGTCATTTTCTAATCTTGTAAGGCATACCTTTACCATGATAACAATGCAAGTCGTAACTCCCTTCCCGTCTCTGCCTTTCCAGGGTATCCGTCATGTAGATCACTTTGGCTTCATCTGCAGGGAGACTGTGGAGGGAGGCAGCTGTCACTTTGTCTGCTACGTCTTCCAGTGCACTGATGAGGCCCTGGTGGGTGAGGGGGAGAGGGATGGAGGGTGGGAGAGGGAGGGAGAGGGATGGAGGGTGGGAGAGGGATGGAGGGTGGGAGAGGGATGGAGGGATGGAGGGTGGGAGAGGGAGAGGGAGAGGGATGGAGGGTGGGAGAGGGAGAGGGATGGAGGGTGGGAGAGGGAGAGGGATGGAGGGTGGGAGAGGGAGAGGGGTGGGAGAGGGGGAGGGTGGGAGAGGGAGAGGGAGAGGGATGGGGGTGGGAGAGGGAGGGGGATGGAGGCCAGGAGAAGGAGATGAAGGTGAGTGGGAGATGAAGGATGGAAGGTTGGAGAGAGATGAGGGTAGGAGAAAGGGATGGAAGTATGAGAGAAGGATGAGGGATAGAGGGATGATGTGGATTGATAAATTGTTTGTGGTTTTTTTTTGCGTTATTTAGAAGGGGTTGTGGAAGCTTCTCATCTGGAATAGGTGGATGGATGAACGATTAGTTGTGTTGACTGACCAGGTCTCCTTGTGCTCCTCCTCCTATCCCAGGTGGATGAGATCATGCTGACGTTGAAGCAGGCGTTCTCTGTGGCCTCCCTGCAGCAGACTGTGAGGACCCAGAGCCTGCAGTGTGAGGCCTGCCCCATTCATGTGCTCCACAGGCTGTGTGAGAGGATTGAAGGTAGATAACGACCACCTTTACCAGCCACTAACTCCACCACACCTATACTCTACCCAACTAAGCAACACCTCCTAACCCCAAACCACCACCGAAACCACCACCTAACCCCAAACCACCACCTAAATACCACCACCTAACCCCAAACCACCACCTAAACCACCACCTAACCCCAAACCACCACCTAAACCACCACCTAACCCCAAACCACCACCTAAACCACCTCCTAACCCCAAACCACCACCGAAACCACCACCTAACCCCAAACCACCACCTAACCCCAAACCACCACCTAAACCACCTCCTAACCCCAAACCACCACCTAACCCCAAACCACCACCGAAACCACCACCTAACCCCAAACCACCACCTAACCCCAAACCACCACCTAACCCCAAACCACCACCTAAACCACCTCCAAACCCCAAACCACCACCTAACCCCAAACCACCACCTAACCCCAAACCACCTCCTAACCCCAAACCACCACCTAACCCCAAACCACCACCCAAACCACCACCTAACCCCAAACCACCACCGAAACCACCACCTAACCCCAAACCACCACCTAACCCCAAACCACCACCTAAACCACCACCTAACCCCAAACCACCACCTAAACCACCACCTAACCCCAAACCACCACCTAAACCACCACCTAACCCCAAACCACCACCTAACCCCAAATCACCACCTAACCCCAAACCACCACCTAACCCCAAACCACCACCTAACCCCAAACCACCACCTAACCACAAAGTAAATCGAATCACCATCTAACTAACTCAAACCCCAACGCTAACCCCAACCACACCTAACCCTAACCATTACTTAACTGTTAGGGTTACCACGGTCATGGGAAAACCTGGAAAGTCAGGGAAAGAAACATTGACCTGGAAAGTCAGGGAAAATTCATGGAAAATGGTAAAAAGTAAGGGGGAAAAAATAACACATTACCAAAAACAACAAACAAAAAAAAGCTCAGTATCACTGACAGGGTTCCCACAGGCCTTGAAAATCTGAGAAGGTTTGTGAAATCTAGAAGAGTATAATAAGGCCTTTTCGTTTTTGAAACTGCAACAAAATGTGCCTTGAAAGTGCTTGAATCCACAGCAGAGTTATGAGTTATTGCTTCATGGTGGGTTTAATAAACATGTTACGTAATAATTTTACGTTTATGAACTATAAACTTTATAGTTCATAAACATAACATTATCTGAGTCATCTCCAATGTATGTAGCTCTCCCACTCGCTAAACTGATGATCTAATCACCTCCCCTGTCCTCCCACTGAACTTGCCTGTACTGGAAATGTACAATGTCACAAGTCACCCTAACCTCAGTCTCTCCAGTACCACCAGTCTACATGGGGCTTTATTGACATGATGGAAAAAGTGTTTTGCCATAGACAACAGCAAAAAGCAATTCCATTAACACTAATCAAAGCAAAAGAATCAAAACGTAATTGTATTGTTGTCTGTTGGTGTGTGAATACGTTTTCTGATGTGTGTGTGTGTGTTTCTTCAGGTCTGCACCCATCTAAAGCCAAACTGGAGCTACAGCGACATCTGGCTGTCCTGGAGAACCAGGAGCAAGCCTCCGTGTTTGAGAACACCATGGTGAGGCTGTGTGCTCGGGGCGCAGGCAGGCAGGTAGAGACAGCCAGGCGTGCTAAGAGCCATACAGAGGGATCTGGATGAGAACCTGCTAGTCCACATCTCTAGAGTTGAGGACAGCACTGTCATTCACTCACTTATCCTACAATCAATAAAGACGTTGGATTTCAAACAGGAAGCATGGCCGACTAGGGAATGTTACATGTGGAATGCCCCCTGTCTCATGAGAACCATTTCCCACACACACACTCCTGGCTATATTGACTGCCTTCTGAGAGGTTACAGTGCCTCCAAGTGGTGTAGAGGAAGAACTGCAGGGATTCCAACCACCGACGTACTCATACCTCTCTCTCTCTCTTGTGTGTGTGTGTGTGTGTGTGTGTGTGTGTGTGTGTGTGCACAGAGGGCTCGTCCTAAGAGCGACCAGGAGGAGAACGAGCTGGTCGTGTCCAGTCTGAGGGCCCTTTATGAGGAGAAACAGAAGACTCACCAACACAGAGAGTCTGGGAGCAGCAACAAGGTTCCTGCAGTCTCCCTCCCTCCCTCCAGATCAGTGTGTCCCTTCTCCCCACTCTGCTCCTCCTCCTCCCCCTTTATTCCTCCTCTTTTCTCCCTCCTCCCGCTGTCATTAGTCATTTTTCTGCATGCGTCAATGGTGTTTGTGTGTCCGCGTCTGTGTGTGCTTTTGTGTCCCTCCGTGGTGTGTCATGTCCCTCCGTGGTGTGTCATGTCCCTCCGTGGTGTGTGTGTCATGTCCCTCCGTGGTGTGTGTGTCATGTCCCTCCGTGGTGTGTGTGTGATCAGGTATGTGAGGAGCCTGCCCTAGCAGTGGAGTCTCAGCAGAGCAACAGCCGTCAGCGTCTGGAGCAGTTTAAGAGCAGAGCCAAGCGCTCTCTCACCGAGTCCCTGGAGGGCATCTGGAAGGTGAGGGGGGAGGGCATCTGGAAGGTGAGGGGGGAGGGCATCTGGAAGGTGAGGGGGGAGGGCATCTGGAAGGTGAGGGGGGAGGGCATCTGGAAGGTGAAGGGGGAGGGCATCTGGAAGGTGAGGGGGGAGGGCATCTGGAAGGTGAGGGGGGAGGGCATCTGGAAGGTGAAGGGGGAGGGCATCTGGAAGGTGAGGGGGGAGGGCATCTGGAAGGTGAGGGGGGAGGGCATCTGGAAGGTGAGGGGGGAGGGCATCTGGAAGGTGAGGGGGGAGGGCATCTGGAAGGTGAAGGGGGAGGGCATCTGGAAGGTGAGGGGGGAGGGCATCTGGAAGGTGAAGGGGGAGGGCATCTGGAAGGTGAGGGGGGAGGGCATCTGGAAGGTGAGGGGGGAGGGCATCTGGAAGGTGAAGGGGGAGGGCATCTGGAAGGTGAGGGGGGAGGGCATCTGGAAGGTGAGGGGGGAGGGCATCTGGAAGGTGAGGGGGGAGGGCATCTGGAAGGTGAAGGGGGAGGGCATCTGGAAGGTGAAGGGGGAGGGCATCTGGAAGGTGAGGGGGGAGGGCATCTGGAAGGTGAAGGGGGAGGGCATCTGGAAGGTGAGGGGAGCATCTGGAAGGGGAGGGGTGGGGGGATCTGCAAGGTGAAGGGGAGGGGTGGGGGGATCTGGAAGGTGATGGGTATGTGTGCAGAAACATTCAAAACTAGTGTTTGTGCTGACATGTGTAGTGCTGCGTTTGTGTGACGTCTGTATGTTGTGTTTGTGTACGTAACCTGTGTGTATGTGTTTTACCAGGGCAGCAGCAGGTCAAAGAGTGTGAGAGAGAACAGTGAGGAAGACAGCTGCTCCTCCTCATCCACAATCACCAGCAGCAGTCATGAGGACCCACTGCCCCCCAGCTCCCCCCTCAGGTACACACACACACACACACACACAGCATGGTTGCCATGAAGTGCCAACTTAATAATCCTGGTTCCTACATTGTTGTCCTTGGCAGGTCTCACAACTCCACTGGAGACCTGAAGCTTCTGGACCCCGCTCTCTCCATCTCCTCCTCATCCCTCTCTCTGCTCTGCGACTCTCATGGCCAGGGCTTTCGTCGCCGTGCCAACACCTTCAGCCACCCACCCAGCCCGTCCTCGACGGATTGTTCCCCGGCACACACACACTCCCACACGACCCAGGACACGCCCTCAGCCGCCACCAAGCCCAAGCTGGTCCGCCACTACTCTGTTAGCACCGACACACCACATCAGAGCAAGTGAGGACTTTGTGTGTGTGTGTGTGTGGGTGTGTGTGTGTGTGTGTGTGTGTGTGCACTGTTTGGGTTGAAATAGAAATGTATTTCTTCTTGCTTTTTTGTATTTTTTTTATGGGGAACTTTGTGCTTTCCTACATTGTCCACAGGGACACATTTACACTTCCTGTCAGGAATGGTCCACTTCCTGTTCTGAGAATAGACTGCTTCCTCTTCTTGTAACCTGCTGCCTCTCTTGTTTTTCCCTGATTTTCATTAGCCCCGTCTCTCTCCCTTTATGGGCCACGTTTACATCCTACGTTTCTTTCTCTTTCATTGTCTCCCGCTCACACACACCTCTCTCTCTGTCTCTGTCTCTCTCTGTCTCTGCTCAGACACATTTCAGAACCTCCTTTTCCTACAGCTCTCCACCTGTCCTCCCCCCACTCTCCTCTCCTCTCTCACTGCCCCTCATCGCCCTCCTCTGGGGGACGTCTGAACATAAGGAGGTGAGCGCCTTCATCTCTTCCTCTTCCATCATTCTTTTTGCTGTGTCTTGGTCAACGTTATGGCCAAAAGTATGTGGAGACCTGCCCATCACGCCCATAAAAAGCGTGTTGGACATCCCATTCCAAAAACCATGGGCACGAACGTGAAGTTACCTCCCACTTTGAGGCTTTAACATCTGCCACGCTTTCAGCAAAGCCTGTTCACATGATTTGGAGTGGGTGTCTCTGGGAGTTTGACAGGAAGGCCTGGCTCACAATCGCCGTTCCAAAAGATCCGAAGGGTGTTGAGGTGGCATGCCACTCGCTCTTCCACACCTGCCTTGTCATCACGCCATGTCTCCATGCCCTCCAGGGACTTGACGGATGACTGAAACAGGGAAAGGCCTTCCCCAAACTGTTGCCACAAAGTTGGAAGCACAGGTCTAAAATGTATTTTCTATTCTGTATCATTTAAGAGTAGCGTTCGCTAAAGCCTAGTAGGCCCAGCCCTGAGGACCAGTCCCAGCCCGTCATCCCTCCTCAGCCCAACCTCACAGCAGCCGCTATGCATTCCGCTAGGTAGCGCTCTCCTGTCATCCGCCGCTCCCAGATTGGTGCGTCAGACTGACAGCCAGTGGAGCGTGACTCATCCCTCCAGAGAGCACGTCTCCACCGCTCCAGAGTCCCGTGGCGGAGTGCTTCACACCACTCCAACTGTCACTTGCACATGGCTGATTTTGACGTGAGGCGTCCAGCTGCTCGGGAACCCGTTCCATGAAGCTCCCGACCCGTGGTTATGGTGTTGTCATGCTTCCTGAGGCGGTCTGGAACGCTGGGGCGAGTGATGCCACAGATGATCGGGGTTTTTACAAGCTTCAGCGCTCGGCAGAGCTCGCTCTGTGAGTGTGTGTGTGTGGTCTACCACTTTGTGTCTGGGCTGCTGTTTCCCATAGGCGCTTCTACCTCACAATTCTAGCAGTAGGGCAGAAATCTCCCAAACGGACTTGTAATGGTGAAGGGGGCCTCCCATGACAGTGCAGCGTGTAAGTCACTGATCTTTTCATTAACAGCCAGTGTGCTGTCAGTGTTTGTCTATGGAGATGCCATGCTCTGGATTATTTGCACCTGCGAGCAATTGGTGTGACTAAAACACCTGAGCTCATTATTAGTGGGGTGCTCCACATACTTTTGGCCATATTGTGTATCTCTCCCCAAGTGTTATTTATGATAGCTGTTAAGGACTGCTGTTTATCAAAAATAAAATCCTTTCCCTTGGGCTCTACATCTTTTTCCATCTTGGCATTTGTTTTCTCTCTCTGTCTCTCTCCTTCCACTGCTCTCATCTTAATCTTGCTGTCTCATTCTCATATTCTCATCTCCCTCCTTCCTTCCTTCCTTCCTTCCGTTCTTCCCTCCCTCAGTCCTCTGGGGGGGCTGCGAGCTCGTCTCCGCTCCTCCTCCTCTGTCCCTAACTTCCTCAAGCTGCTGGCACCTGTCCATGAAAATGATCCATTTAACATGAGGACCAGGTACACACAGACACCTGCATGTGCGCGCACACACACATGAACACACACAACCCTTGAAATCCTGTTGGCTGCTCCAAATCAGCTAATACAGTCTCGACTGCCCTATGGTATAGTACTATGCTTGGTGTTGGTGTTCAGAGGTGTGTGTGTGTGTGTGTGTGTTTCAGTGACGTGGCAGCCCTGTCGGTGCCTGGGGTGTGTGTGGAGGGAGGCAGCCCCCTGCGCACTCACAGACACTCCTGGAGACAGCAGATCTTCCTACGAGTCGCCACGCCTCAGAAGAACCCTGACACATCTGGTAGACACACACACTTTTACAAAAACACTATTACATACACTTACTATTACACACATGCACACAATTCAAAACACACTATTAAACGCACACTATCACACACCCCATTACATGGACACAAACCCCATTAAACACACACTGTTACGTTTCTACTAGCACACCGTGTTACTGACTGCTGTGTAGGATTTTGGCCACTAGAGGTCAGTTTAAGGTCAGTAGTTGAGTGGTTAGGATGTGTCCCTAGAGGACCGTGTAACACAGTGGCCTAATCGACTGTCACTGTGCCCACTGTTACATAAGATATAGCCAACGTCAGTCATTCCTCTGAATCAACCTTGGAAAAAGAGGGAGGCGGAGTGAACATGTGGTGTTAGTAGTGTGTGTTCTCTCTGTCTCTCTCTCTGTGTTCAGCAAGGTTGCTGACAGGTGGAAGAGGTTTAGACACGCTCTGTTGGTACACTTTAAGCACCTTTTCTCTAGAAGTACTTGATCTTGAATGTATGTGGGGAGGTGTTTGTTTGTGTAGACACAGTCAACATGACCTTGACAGACCGAGCCACAGGAAAGCATCAGAACGTGTTGACCCAGTTTGCGTGTGTGTGTGAAGGGCGTCGGCTTTGGCGAAGCCAGGGTGTTTACACAGGGAGTGGACGGTGCCACAGTGGCCAAGTGCGTCACTGTGTGTGTGTGTGTGTTCGCCCAGGCATAACGCCTTTCAGGCCGATCTTCAGTAAGTCTTATGTTACATTTACATTACATTTAGTCATTTAACAGACGCTCTTATCCAGTGCGACTTACAGTAAGTACAGGGACATTCCCCCGAGGCAAGTAGGGTGAAGTGCCTTGCCCAAGGACACAACGTCAGTTGACATGACCGGGAATCGAACTGGCAACCTTCGGATTACTAGCCCGATTCCCTCACCGCTCAGCCACCTGACTCCCTATGTTTGCGCTGTGTGTCAGTCAGGGTTTGTCTATACTTATACATATGTCTCTGTGTGTTCATGTGCGCTTGTGTGTATAAGCGTGTGGATATGTGTGTGTTGGCGTTTTGACCTCAGCTGTATTATTGTGTGACTGCTGGTTTCAGAGTGTCCTGTAGCGTTTTAACAGACTGATTGATTTCTACATCTCTCTCTCTCTCTCTCTCTCTCTCACACACACACACACACACACACACACACACACACACACACTCTTTCTCTCTACCTCCCCTCTCAGGTATAAGCATTGAAGTTGTGTGCGTGTTGAAAATCCTGTCACTATATGTAGAAGTTGTTTTTAAACAACAGGGTATTTTAAGATAGTTTGTGATCCACCCTGTAGTTTGGGTGGAGTCACGCAAACATTGTTTTTTAGAACACTGTGCGCGTGTGTGTGTTTGTTTAGTTCAGAGATGTATTTGTTTGTGAGTGTCTTCTACTGAGGGGTGTCTAATGATGTTTAGAAACTACGGCTAGTTATGATATCTGCTCTTTTGTTCCATCAATTGAAAAACGGAGAGAAGAAGATTGGATTCAACCATCTCTCTCTCTTGCCACAACCTCCCTCCATCTCTCAGACAGGGGAGACTGTTGTCTGGAGGCGGGGCGTGGCACCCTGGGGGGCGGCGGGGTGGACGGCGTGTTGGGCGTGGTCCCAGAGGAGCAGAAGAGGCGGGGCGGGGCGGAGCTCCGGGAGCTGTGGAGGAAAGCCATCCTGCAGCAGATACTGCTACTGAGGATGGAGAGAGAGAACCAGAAACTACAGGGTACGCACACACACACGCAAACACACACTCTCACACATACACAAGCACCATGACTTGACTTGTGGAGCAGCACAATTGGTAAGAAATATGTCAATTGTCCTCCTATATAGAGAGCTAGATGTCATCTGCACATACTTTGTGTCGATGGGTTTATTCTCTGAGAGATGAATGTCCTCTGACAGGCCTGCAATTACAGATGCATGTATTAATGTCTTGGCTTACTGCCCTATACTAATAAACACATGCTCACACACACAAAAGCTCTCTCACACACACACCATCTCTGCACACGTTGTGTAGTGTCAGTTCTGTCACCTCCTGTGTAGGTGATTTCAGAGGCAGTCTGAATATCAAGTGACGCCCTCAACCTGACCTTTTTGCCACTTATAAAACCACTCTTTCAAGGCACACACGCGCAAACATACCTTTATCCTCTGATTCACTACC
Organism: Osmerus mordax; assembly: GCF_038355195.1. NCBI lineage: Eukaryota > Metazoa > Chordata > Actinopteri > Osmeriformes > Osmeridae > Osmerus > Osmerus mordax. The sequence goes on along the minus strand of NC_090063.1, from coordinate 8,243,788 downwards.
CCACCCATCCCTGCCAACTTGCACGCGCGCACACACAGTGGATAAGGGTGTTGACTGAGAGAATGTGAGCCAATATTGATGCAAGTGTCGGGAATAAGCACTGCCCGGGCTGCCTGTCTCCCTCTCTCTAACTCTCTCTTTCATTGTCACTCTCGTCACCCTTGTTGTCACTAACAACAACCCCCCTCTCTCTCCTTCTCTCCATGCTCTATCTCATCTGGCAGAGGGAGGACTGTGTGGTTGTGGTACCATTCTGAACAAGTTCATTGTGTGGCTTTTTTCCCGTCTATGGGTGTGGTTCACCTCCTTTCTGTTTTGTTCTGTGTGTGTGTGTGTGTGTGCAAGCGTGCCTAGCCCAAACCCTGCCTCATCTACCGAGGTCTATTTTCATAACCGTGTTAACCTAACCCACTATCTCCATGCCTTGGGTGATGATGGTGGAGAGGGAGTAATTCAAGGCCAGGCACTTTATTCATACAGCACATTTCATACACCAGGCAAACTCATTGTGCTTCACATTAAAACATATCATACCAAAAAAAGGGATTACTAAAATACATGTCATACAATAAAACAGGATACAAAAAGAATGCATTTAAATTAAAGAGAAAAAAATCAAAGTGCAAAGTTTGCAATATAGGCGAAAGGATATAAAACATTTTTGTTTTGATTTAAAAGTAGTTGGACCAGTTAGTCTCCAATCTTGTGGAACTTAATTCCAGCTATTTGTTGCTTTGTAAACAGTAAGAGCAATGGAGGGAGAGATGGCGAGAAGGAGATGGAGGAAAAAACTGCAAGAGGCAATAGGGCAGTTTAATGTGAGAGAGGAGGAGTGATGGAGAGTGTGGAGGGGAGGGGAGGAAGGGAGTTGGCTTGAAAGAGGCGGGAGTTCCCTCACCTTGTCTTCTCACTCTGAACCTATTTAACAGTTTGGGTGTGGGTAAGTCATGCCAAAAGGTTGTTTAAAAAAAATAAAAATAAGTGTGTGTGTGTGTGTGTGCAGCCTCTGAGAGTGACCTGCAGAACAAGCGCCTGAAGCTGGACTATGAGGAGATCACGCCCTGTCTGAAAGAGGTCACCCTGGTCTGGGAGAGCATGCTGGGAAAGCCAGCAAGGTCTAAAGTCAAGTTCCCTACGGAGACCATCTACTCTGCTGTCACACAGGGTAGGTATCTCTCTCTCTCTCTCTCTCTCTCTCTCTCTCTCTGTGTCTCTCTCTCTCTCTCTCTCTCTCTCTCTCTCTCTCTCTGTGTCTCTCTCTCCGACACACACACTAATTAACATACACATGCAACAGCACGGCTGTCAAAACAATGGTTTTGCAACACTAGTGTTTATTTCACAGCATCTCTCCCCCCCCCCCACACCCCCATCCTCTCTATTCTCTCTCCGCTCCCCATGCCCAGGTGTTCCAAGGCAGCATCGGGGGGAGGTCTGGAAGTTTCTGTCGGAGCAGTACCTCCTCAGTCAGGCCGTCCCCTCACGGCCCCCAGCCAATCACACGCCTTACAAAGAGCTCCTCAAACAGCTCACTTCACAGCAGCACGCCATCCTCATAGACTTGGGTACGAGACACACACAGGAACCCACACAGACAGACATACAGTACATACTTGCACATGTATGTATGTCAACTTTCAGGCAAGCCTTTCTTATAGTCCAGATCTAACCTCATTGTGACAGCCCCACCCTCCCTAGAGTGTTTTGACTCACTGGTGTTCATCCAGAGGTACATGGGCGTTAGGTGATGCTGGGGTAGGTTTGGGGCTAGGCCTGGTCAGGGTTAGGCAGGGTTATGGTTGGTTAGTAGGGGTTGGGGTTAGTAGTTAAGTCAACCGGTCATGTCTAGACAACTCGCCCTGGACAACTAAGCAGGTGATGCACGTAGCAGCACACACACGTAGACAAGTACACACACACGCACATGCAAACACACTCGTGCTGGAACAATGGGCGTTTAACAGGGCCGGGTACAGTGCTAATCTGGAGTGGGGTCAGGCCGGGTAATTAGCGTCGTTTTACTAGCTACCAAATGTCTGGTGGAAAATGAAAACAAAATGATGACCATGTCGTCAATGGGTGTTGTATATAGACTGGTGTACGTTAAATCTTTTGAGTGAGGTATGGCGGGCCGCGGGATTCACTTTTAGTCCACATGTCGCCAGCTTAGAGAATAGTCTAAATGTTCACTGCGCATGTGGAAAAAAATCAAAGTAAACCCAAGACGACCCAAAATCACTACCTAACCTACTTTGACCTGATCTCTATCTGAGGCATTCCAACACTAACGATCTAAAGTAGAGGGGGCCTGAAGCAAGAACGCTGTCTCTGCAACCTTCAGCCCATAGTGCACACATGTGCACAAGTACATATAGCACACAGGAACACACACAGACAGTGCATACACACACAGGAACACACACACACACACACACACACACAGGAACATCTAAAGTACAGGGTGCCTGCAGCAGGGGAGGGGATAAGGATCACTATGTACATGTCAGGGACCTTTAACATAATGTGTACACACACACACACACACAGTGTACAGGTCTCCTCTCTCCAAACTTGGCTCACAGTGACACATAATAACATACAGGTGGACTGGTCCAGACTGGAAGCTCTCTGACACAAAACACATCAACACAGCTGCCAATTTAACGTTGTTTTGTGTGAAGAATGTCAGGTAGAAGGGGGTGTTTTGGTACAAAAAGCCCAGAAGGAAAACTATGGGTAACAGAGTGTGAGATTCTGTCTCACAAATATAAACTTACGTGCGTGCACACACACGCACACACAGAAAATCAAGGATCAGATGTGCATTATTCTAACCATATTTCTGTGGTTCGAGTCAAGGAATGGTCTTCATTCTTGCTCCCCGGCACAGTACAATTATCGCAATATCATCTTAAGTACTGGATCACATAGTACAGTGCAACAAACATCATGTCCTATCTTGTTCTCTCTCCCCTCTCTCCTCCACGTTTGTCTCCCCCCTTTTCTCATTCACCCCCCCCCCCCTTCTCTCTCTCTCTCTCTCTCTCTCTCTCTCTCTCTGTCATCCCCTTCTCCTTCCCCTCCGTTTCCTCTCAGGTCGGACGTTTCCCACACATCCCTATTTCCAGGCTCAGCTGGGGGCGGGGCAGCTGTCTCTCTACAACCTCCTGAAGGCCTACTCCCTCCTGGACCCCGAGGTACACACACACACACACACATATACACACAGCACAAAACCACACGTGTGCGCACAGCAGAGCACGCACACATTTACACACCGACGGAAAATGGCCCGCTCGCAGCAAAGCCACGCACATGTTCACACAGGCGCTGCAAAACAACCTTGCATAGCAAAGCACACACACACAACAAGGCACACCCAGTATAACAGACGTCCCCCCCCCCCCAGGTGGGATACTGCCAGGGCCTGTCCTTCGTGGCGGGGGTCCTCCTGCTCCACATGGAGGAGGAGGATGCCTTCTACATGCTCAAGTTCCTCATGTACGACATGGGGCTCCGCAAGCAGTACCGGCCCGACATGATCATACTACAGGTACCTCACACACACACGCTAACAACATGTTTATGCACCGCCAGTTTAATGGCCTCCTATTTCTCTCACACACGAGGGCTGTCTGTGTGTGTGTGTGTGTGTGTGTGTCAGATCCAGATGTACCAGTTGTCCAGGCTGCTGCATGACTACCACAGGGACCTGTACCTGCACCTGGAGCAGCAGGAGATCGGGCCCAGCCTCTACGCTGCCCCCTGGTTCCTCACCACCTTTGCCTCACACTTTCCCCTCGGCTTTGTGGCCCGAGTCTTTGGTACGGGGGGGGGGGGAGTCTATTCTGTAATGCTTGTCAAGTAAGCAGGCATAGCTTCTATCAAACTGTGGCCTTGTTCGGCTCTTTGGGATATTTCTTGACAGTCACGCAATCATGTACTTATGTTCACCAACATGTCAACTGAAATATGTTCCTCCCACAAGGCAGCATTCTTTGGCTCTGTGTAAGATGTCAAAGACTTCTGTAAACACGCACACACACACAAGACACCTGCACGCATGCACACACACCTACTCTGTCATCAGAGTTCTGGTATGTTGGGTTCTTTGAGGAACCGTTTCATGTTTGAAGGTGAGTCTTCCGCCGCTTGTTTTCTTCGTCAGCACTCCCTTCCTTTAAACTCCTTCCTTGTAACTGGAAGGAACCGTCTTTAAAGCCATCCCTCTGGCTCCAGCACGCTCCTCTGAGCACAGCGCTGGATGGGTTTCGGTGTGTCTGTGTGGGTGCGTACGTGTGTGTGCCTGTTTGTGATAGGGACATGAGGTGTTTCATATTAGACTTGTCTTTAAAGTGAGGTATGGCCGTGTCTCCATACCTCCATCTCTTACCTGTTTCTCTTTCACCCCATCACCTTTTCCCGTCCTAACCACACACACAGCCCCATGCTAATCACACACACAACAACCACACAAACACACACACACAACTCCACCCTACCCACACACACAGAACCCTTTCCTAACCACACCCACAACCCCACTCTAACCACACACACACACAACCCTCCCTGAACCACACACACCCCTCCCTTAACCACACACAACCCCACCCTAACAACACACAAACCCACCATAACCACACGCAGCCCCACACTAACCACACACATTCCATTCTGTTTTACCCTGGATTACTTATGTTTGTTTATTCAACGCCTTTATTGACCTCAGTGCAGTGCTTCTATCATGCCATCCTAACCCCCGCAGTACACACTGGCCCATGCATTTTGCATCCATGTGTTTAGATATGTCTTTGTGTCTACCTGTTAGGGACTGAAGAGTGATGGTATCAAGTAATGCAACCAGTCCTGGCTGGTACTCTCTAAAGAAACCTCTCTCTCCCTTTTGTTTTCTAGACATGTTGTTTCTCCAGGGTTCCGAGGTCATTTTCAAGGTATAAACATTTTTTAATACACCAATGTATTTGGTGTTTGTATGATGAAGAGAAAGGTTGTCTCTAAAGGATTGTGCTGTGTCGTGGTGATGTCATGTCCTGTCCAGGTGGCGCTGAGTCTCCTGGGGAGTCACAAGCCCTTGATCCTGCAGCACGACAGTCTGGAGACCATCGTGGACTTCATCAAGACCACCCTGCCCAACCTGGGCCTGGTGCAGATGGAGAAGACCATCAACCAGGTAGGCACTTCTGTCTCTGTGGGAAGGGGGGAAGTGAATGACAGGTTTCTTGCTTTTAAAACGATCTTGTTTGTACATGAAATAATACACGTGTTTGGTTAACTTTATAAGAAATGCTTCTGAGAGCTCCCTGGGCGCTTCACCGTTAAGCAGGGCTTCATTTGTGAATCAGAAGGTGCCGGAACGCAAAATGCAGATGAGAGGAGGGCTGACGAGGCAGGCTCCGGGTCCTGAACGTGCAGTGTTGCCAATTTCGCAAATTTGTCCATCTCCATTTACGTTGTTGAGCAGCAGCGAAATGACTGTAATTGTACCTCCGTGTTGTCATAGCTGACAGTCATGTTAAGTTAACCCCCCCCCCCGGCACAAATGAAGCACTGCGGTTAAGATGTGAAGGATTCATTGTGTGTGAAAGAGAGAGAGACAGAGAGACAGAAGTTGTGTATTTCATGAAGGGTTACTTCTTTCGCTGCTATTCAACAATAAGGAACACGGCCTGTCTGTGCCAGGCTGACAGGTTGTGTATTTAGCTTATCTTCAGTGTTGATATAGCCCAGCTCCCGAGTTGCCCCCTGCAGCAGGATCAGCTCTGTGTACAGTCTAGCTGCTACTCTGCCACTACTGGAAGGTATAGCGGTGGTGGCTTGCGGGTCAGATTATTTTGCGGATTTGACAGCTTGGACTGTCTCTCAAAACGGTGAGTGCGGTATTAATAAACCCTGACCCGCACATGACATCTATTTACAGTTCTCTTAAGATAAGATAAGAATCCTTTATTTGTCCCACAATGGGGACATTTGCAGGATTACAGCAGTGTAGAGATACAAAAACTACAAACAAGAGTAAAAATATACAGCATTATGGGTGTGTTTAGCAGTGACTGGTTGGTAACGGGTGTGTGTGTGTGTGTAGGTGTGTGAGATGGACCTGTCCAAGCAGCTGCAGGCGTACGAGGTGGAGTACCATGTCCTTCAAGACGAGCTGATGGACCCGCCCCCCACGCTCAACCAATCACAGCGGGCCGCTCAGCTGGAAAGGACCAATCAGAGCCTTCGGCAGCAAAACTTGGATCTGCTCGAGGAACTACAGGTAAACACACACATTTACTTTTACACAAACAGACACGTTTACTAATACACACACACGCACACACACATACCGCACATTTACTAATAAACACACATCCACCTGATACACCCCCCCCCCCCCCCCCCATGTTTACTGATATAATGTACACACACAACCCAAACATCAACTAATACATACAAATACCCCATATTTACACAGTACACATGCACTCACTCCATACATTTGCAAATGCACACACACCACACTGTACAAATACACCCACGTCCAGTATAGCACAGTACTCCAGGCCAGTATAAAGCATGGCGGTCTCTCCTCAGGTGTCCCAGGCTCGCGTGGGGGGTCTGGAGGCCCGTGTGCAGGTGCTGTCCCAGTCTGAGGGGCTCCTGAGGGCCCAGCTGGGTGTCCTGGAGGAGGACAAGAGCCGGCTGCAGGACACTGTCGCCCAGCTCCACGCCCTGCTCACCCGCCTGGGCGTACGCGCACACGCAGACGCACACGCCGGCGTGGACGTCCCTGCCGACATGCTCCGTGCGGATCTGGGGCTCCCTGATGGAGGGGCGCTGGGGCCGGTGGGCGCGGCCCTTCCCCACCCCCTGGCCCTCCCTGAGAGACTCTAGCCCCCACAGAACTTGCCAGAGGGACAACTAAAGGAGGAGGAGAGGACGTGTCCGCCAACACTCCCTTTATACTTTCTAGGAGTTGACGAAAGACGAGAGAAGGATGGAAGAGACTACAGCACTGAGTTCCCCACTTTCCTCAGTGAGAGGCCACCGCCGGTGACTTCTTAGTTGGTTTGTGAACTTTGACCCCAAAGACCCCTGCCCTTACTCGACTTTAGATATAAACAAACGTGTGAGTTATCTGACCAACTGGCCCCAAAGAAGTACTGTCCGTTGTGAGCAGAGCCCACAGCCACACCAATGCACAGTTCTGTTTGACTGTTGACGTGTATTACAGAGGACTATCTAAGTGCCTGTGTTCTCTGTATGCAGTTAGACTGTAACCTCGGAAAAGACCAAAGAGAATCACTGAGTGATGTAGGGCTTCATCAAAGATGTGTGGAGATGGAGTCATCACCATCACCAGGACCTACCAATGGTGAAGAGGAGACTTGCATTACTGCCAAAGAGAAGCAGTGAGAGATAGAGAGAAAGTTGTGGAGAAATGGTAAGATGTAAAACAGTAAGATGAGTAAGAGGAAAGAGTTTGTCAGTGTGGATATCAGGGGAGGGTGACTATGAAGAGCATTCTAAAGCTGGATGTGTAAGGATGGTTACTGCTGCACACACTGATGCTGTGTAAGGATGGTTACTGCTGCACACACTGATGCTGTGTAAGGATGGTTACTGCTGCACACACTGAGGCTGTGTAAGGATGGTTACTGCTGCACACACTGAGGCTGTATTTACAGGGAGAGGGAAGACAACCCAGTTCATTGAAAATTGACATTTCCAATTATTCCTTCTTCTCTTCCTCTTTTTTCTATAAATCCACCTGATGCCTGATTGGCATCTGCCTCTCCTCTAGACACAGAAACAATCACACTGTCTGTGCACACTTTACTGCCTTGACCGCTGTGTGTGTGTGTGTGTGTGTGTGTGTGTGTGTGTGTGTGTGTGTGTGTGTGTGTGTGTGTGTGTGTGTGTGTGTGTGTGTGTGTGTGTGTGCGCGTGCGTGCGTGCGTGCGTGCGCTGTCCCCAGTGTGCTGTAATGTATAATGCATGTGGTTAACATGATATACCTGCAAAACAGAACCCTCTTGATTGACACTGTAAAGAGTTAGACTTTAGACGTACATTGCACATTGTTTTAATGATAACTATTTACTGTATACTCTGAAATACATTACAAAACCTAAAACATGTCTCTTTGGTCTGGACTTTCTTTTCAGTGTGTGTGCGTGTGCTTGCGGGCATGCCTTTGTACTGCATGTATGAACAGGCTATCATAGGGACTATAATAAGTGCTTGCATGACCGTGGGGTTGAGAAGACAGGAAATGCACACACCACTCCACAGGCTGCGGCATGACGTGCGATCATGTGGGTAAGGGTTGGCGCTTGTAGGGTAGAGATGTGGCAGGAGGCCTAAAACACTTCACCTCTGCTGTGACTCAGCAAGAACCACAACATACTGTCTTTCTTTCAACATCACTCATGTTTCTGTGTGGATATGGATTAGTTTGTGGTTGTTTGTGCTCTTGCCATCCAGACACTGGTGTCACAGTTGTCTGTCTGTCTGCCTGCCTGCAACATGTTTTTGTTGCATAACTTTCTACAGAATGATTCTCACATTCCATTTTTATCTCAATAAATCAGTTTGTGTTCCCACATAGGTGCAGTAATTGTGTGTAGGTGTGCATGAATGCAAGCGTTGGCATGCTTCATTTTGTTGATGGAGATAACTGTTCTATCATGTAAAAATGTTTTCAGATCTGTATCATGTCCTGCAGCAGCAGAGCAGTGTGTGGTGTCTTGTTTTGTGTGTGTGTGTGTGTGTCTTTCTGTCTCTGTGTGTCTTTGTCTGTCCTTCTCCCTGTGCGTGTGCACATGTCCATGTGTGTGTCTGCCTGTCTCGGTGTATAAATATATTTGTGTGTGTGTGTGTGTGTGTATCAGGGCGTTGCTGTGGGCAAGAGAAGGTCAGGCGCTACAGTGTGGGTGTGACGCTCTTCTGTCAGCATGTCCCACGTGGCCATCAACCCCTCCCCTCCCATACCCTCAGAAATGGATCTCCCATACTCTCTTTCCAACGCATTTTTATCTCCTTGTCACATGCACACACTAACTCCATGCTAGAGTTTAGTTTCCTAAAGTGTAATATGAACCAATCCGTTGTGAGACGATCTGCTCTGTGTGTTTAGGGTGGGGGTGAGGGAGGTCGTCATTCGTCAGGAGAACAATAAACTCTACTGGATATTTCAGAACAGTGAAGAGGAAGCAAGACTCTTCCAGGGTGAGTGCAGCTACACTGACCCCACCCAAGCGCACACACAGCTACGCTGACCCCACCCAAGCGCACACACAGCTACGCTGACCCCACCCAAGCACACACAGCTACTCTGACCCTACCCAAGCACACACAGCTACTCTGACCCCACCCAAGCAAACACAGCTACACTGACCCCACCCAAGCGCACACACAGCTACGCTGACCCCACCCAAGCACACACAGCTACGCTGACCCCACCCAAGCACACACACAGCTACACTGACCCCACCCAAGCACACACAGCTACTCTGACCCCACCCAAGCAAACACAGCTACATTGACCCCACCCAAGCGCACACACAGCTACGCTGACCCCACCCAAGCACACACAGCTACTCTGACCCTACCCAAGCACACACAGCTACTCTGACCCCACCCAAGCAAACACAGCTACACTGACCCCACCCAAGCACACACAGCTACACTGACCCCACCCAAGCACACACAGCTACACTGACCCCACCCAAGCGCACACACAGCTACGCTGACCCCACCCAAGCACACACAGCTACTCTGACCCTACCCAAGCACACACAGCTACTCTGACCCCACCCAAGCAAACACAGCTACACTGACCCCACCCAAGCGCACACACAGCTACGCTGACCCCACCCAAGCACACACAGCTACGCTGACCCCACCCAAGCACACACACAGCTACACTGACCCCACCCAAGCACACACAGCTACTCTGACCCCACCCAAGCAAACACAGCTACACTGACCCCACCCAAGCGCACACACAGCTACGCTGACCCCACCCAAGCACACACAGCTACTCTGACCCTACCCAAGCACACACAGCTACACTGACCCCACCCAAGCGCACACACAGCTACGCTGACCCCACCCAAGCACACACAGCTACTCTGACCCCACTCAAGCAAACACAGCTACACTGACCCCACCCAAGCACACACAGCTACTCTGACCCCACCCAAGCACACACAGCTACACTGACCCCACCCAAGCACACACAGCTACACTGACCCCACCCAAGCACACACAGCTACACTGACCCCACCCAAGCGCACACACAGCTACGCTGACCCCACCCAAGCACACACAGCTACTCTGACCCTACCCAAGCACACACAGCTACTCTGACCCCACCCAAGCAAACACAGCTACACTGACCCCACCCAAGCGCACACACAGCTACGCTGACCCCACCCAAGCACACACAGCTACGCTGACCCCACCCAAGCACACACAGCTACACTGACCCCACCCAAGCACACACAGCTACTCTGACCCCACCCAAGCAAACACAGCTACACTGACCCCACCCAAGCGCACACACAGCTACGCTGACCCCACCCAAGCACACACAGCTACTCTGACCCTACCCAAGCACACACAGCTACTCTGACCCCACCCAAGCAAACACAGCAACGCTGACCCCACCCAAGCACACACAGCTACACTGACCCCACCCAAGCACACACAGCTACACTGACCCCACCCAAGCACACACAGCTACACTGACCCCACCCAAGCACACACAGCTACACTGACCCCACCCAAGCACACACAGCTACACTGACCCCACCCAAGCACACACAGCTACTCTGATCCCACCCAAACCCACACAGCTACACTGACCCCACCCAAGCAAACACAGCTACACTGACCCCACCCAAGCACACACAGCTACACTGACCCCACCCAAGCACACACAGCTACACTGACCCCACCCAAACCCACACACTGAACTGTTCCCCGTGGCATTTTTAACAATAAAACTACTAGGGTGCAACCATGCTCCCACTTGTGTGGTATGAAGGTCATTAGCACGGACAGTAACTTTAATATATGTGCTACATACTTGACTACGCCACAGACACGTGGAGTTGTGAGGGCTCCTCAATGCTCTTAATCACTCACAAGATAGGCAAGGGTCCCCAAGTTAAGAATAATCTGGACCAGAGGCTAATGTAGCAAAAAAAAAATTTGATGCTCCAAAATGATTTAAAATCACTACAGTGGCTGTACAATTTGATGGGAAGTTTTACAACTATAGTGTGATAGAATGCAGGAACAGTTTATCAAACATCAAATGGTATTTCACTTAGTTTCAAAACATATCCATGGCACATACACCGATCAGCCGTAACATGAGACCCTCTGAGGTGAAGAACACTGGTTATCTCAGTGTCATGGCACCTGTCAGTGAGGAATATGTATTAGGCATTAAAGTTAACATGTTTTCCTCAAAGTATGCAAACTTGGTTCTAGAATGGTTAGAGGAACCCAACGACGAGTTCAAGGTGTTGACGTGGCCTCCAAATTCCCCAGATCTCAATCCATTTACATTTAGTCATTTAGCAGACGCTCTTATCCAGAGTGACTTACAGGAAGTACATGGACATTCCCCCCGAGTGCCTTGCCCAAGGACACAATGTAATTTTTTCACGGCCAGGAATCGAACCGGCAACCTTCTGATTAATAGCCTATCCACTCAGCCATCAGCTACTCAATCCGATCCAGCATTTGCGAGATGTGCTTGACAAACAAGTCCAATCCAGAGAGGCTCCACTTTGCAATTTATAGGACTCAAGAAAAGACTAATGTGTGTGTATGAGAGGGAGAGAGAGAAATGTCACGCCCAGACTGTGATACTGCCTATTGTCTTACATTTGGATCCTGTTTCTCTTCCAAAGAACTTCTGCCAGTCAGACACTATCTGTATTCTCTAGAAGTTATTTAATATGCCTGGTGGAATTTGTGGAGTCGTGTGTGTGTGTTTGTGTTTTTTGTTTGTCATACCTGTCAGTTAGGTGTTGTAGGACATTTCACCTTAATCACAGTTTACTTGCTTGACAGGCCCTTCTAGATTGTAAATTGGCAACCTCTGCACGCCTGGGTTTGTGTCAGTCATATTCACACCTGTAGATGTCTTATGGTGGCACCGCCTTAGAAATCCTTCTATTAAACTACTAATTAACGATCCTAAGCCGTTTCGTACCTCAACCTACTGTAAGGTTTAGTTTGTAAACTACATTTCAAGGAACTAGAAGGTTCCTGCAGTTTCCCCAGAAGATTAGGCAGCGTAGTCAAGTGATGAACACATTATATAGGCCTATATAGAAAAGAAATATTAAATACAATATTATATAAACATAGTATCCACTTTATACTGCCTTGGTGCTAGTTGAGATAGCCAGTTCATCCATAAAGAAAATAATTTTGAATAAAAGCTGATTCAAACTGCTGTAGCAGTGTTGTCAGTCAGCCTTGTTTATATGTATCTGCGCTGTGAAATGAAAATGAGCTGCTAAGTGACAGTATATCAAAATAAATAAATTAAGATTGCAATGTATTTGAATTGCCAATTGAAATGTTGTCCAGTAAGTAAGTCCTCATTTGATGATGCCTAGCAAACCAATGGAAGTCGAATTTACATTACATTTACATTTATTCATTTAGCAGACGCTTTTATCCAAAGCGACTTCCAAGAGAGAGCTTTACAAAAGTGATCATAACAACGAGATAGCCCTAAAAAAGAGTCATTGTGATCCTGGAGGAAACTTGCATCAGGTCCAGCCAATCATTCCTAAGTACCGTTGTACTCCTGGAACAAGTGCGTCTTAAGCCTTTTTTTGAAGGTGGGGAGACAGTCAGTAAACCGTACAGGCAACTTAACACATGGATGGAGCTTGACTTGTTTGTGTACCTCCCCCTTCCAATAAGGTGAACTGATTTGCAGAATTAAAAACTGATTAACAACAGGTTCAGGGTGCATATTGGTGAAATTGTTTTTTTAATTGACAGGATTGTAAGGCTCTGATAATAATAATAAAAAAAATATTATTATCAAAACTGTCAATAATTATTGACAGTTACCCAGCCCTCTCAGTCTCTTGTGTCAGAGATACAGATTTGAGAAACGCAGCTATACTTTAGCTTTGATTCATTCCCCCTCTCTCTAGCCCCCTCCACTCCCCCTTTCTCTCCCCCCCCTCTCTCCCCCCACCCTGCTCCCCCCTGAGCTCCCCATCTATTTCCTGTCCTCTTCCTGTCCTTCCATTCCTGTCCTCCTCTATTTTTCCTCCCTTTCCTGCAGTAAACTGCTTACTGTGCCCATCAAGAGGTAAATACAAGACACAAAGCAATGGTTTTGTACTTTCAACACACCCAGTATCGCACTAACTCACACACCTTAACATACATGCCTTTAGTCTGTTTTTCCCTCAGGGCAGGATTGTCGGATTTGCATATAACATAAGTGACCCAAGGCCCTTTTCTGACAACTGAGGTATTCTACCTGAGATAGTACTGTACATGATTATTTGCAGTACAGGCTAACCCTAACTTTTCAACTCTCTCAATGGATGTTAGTGTGTGTTTGTGAGTGAGTGTGTACATCTGTTAAATCAGCCATGGTATACAGAGATGGCAGGAAACAAGGAGGTTTGTGTGTGGTTATACTACCTGTCAGGTGAATGTCTACTAGAGAGTGTCAATACAGTAATTGGATGGATGTGTGTTGGCATCATTAGTGGCAAGGCCGTAATCATAATATATATATAAAAAATTTAATTTGTCCCCCCCAATGTTGACTCCATGGCTACGGCCTTGATTAGTGGTCAGGAGAGTGACTTGAGTTGTGTGTGTGTGTGTTTGTGTGTGCTTACATAGACGTGTGTGCCTTAACAAACCAGAACAAAAGGCCAGAGCAAGATAGATTATTAGATATATTCTCAAATCTTGCTCTCCCAGTTCTTTTCTTGCCAGGAATCTTTCATTCCTTTTACGGCGCGTCAGGTCCTGCTCCTTCACGCGGGCGCGCGCCTTCACGCCCTTGGTTTCATCTTCCCTCTCTGGGCTACAGTTCCGTTTCCTTATACAGCACACACAGACACACTATACTGTACACAGTCAACTGTGCGACCCCACCCTCGCCTCCCGCAAGCCGCCCAGTCCCGCCCAGCGACCCGACCCCTCCTTGGACTCGTCCCACCAAGTGATCATGTGACGCGCACAGCGCACTCTTCACGGGGAGTTTTTAAAGACCAAGGGAGAAAAAGGAGCGCAGTTTCGTAACTTGGGGAAGTTTTGTCGAGTTGCCAATCCCCGCTATCTATCATTCGGACGTTTTGTTTTCGGTGACCGATGTCAGTGACACGACTGTGTGCATTTCGCCTGCGTCACTTTTTCATCGGAACGGAACTTTTACCGAGCTTTTTACTGATCCCCCACAAGATTTAAACTAAGGAAATATAACAGAATATACTACATTTCCTCTGTGAAGTAAGTTTTTTTGCTTCTCTATAAGGTCACTTGCAGCATATAAAGCTTCCATTTATTGTATTAGTGTTATTGTCAAGATCAATTAAGATAAAAAATGTTGCACCATGATTAATTTATTTACCTTTATGCAGCCTACTTTATTGATTTAATTGTAATATTATAATTTTATTGATAATTTTGAAAGAACTTTACTTCGGAAAGGAAAGGGGTCAGACAAGACAGAAGAGCGACTGTTACTGTAGGCTATGTTACCTCATCTACTTTACCCCACAATCTGTGTGTATGTGCTTGTGTGTGTATCAAGAGAGGACTCGTGCTGTCACTCAAAGCAGATATGTTCATCTTTCTCCGCGTGTCACAAAGGCCAGAGTTCATTAGTGAAGTGAGTTGTTTGATCACCGGCAGAACAGTGGAATAAATCTATGTAGGCTGTGTTTGGCTCCTCAATAGGCAACTGAAACTTTGGAAGGCCTAGATAAGTACTTTATTAGTGGACCATAGGCTACTCTACTATAGGAACTATACAATACGATTGGACCTATTATCCACTATCCTATAAGAACCACACTATGTACTATAGCTACTACTTAGCCTATACTATACTATAGCCTACTACAGGATTGGAAGACTAAAGGAGACAAGACAGCTTTTCAACAGTTGCCATTGTAGGGTTAGGACATAGGTTATCATGATAATAATGTTAACCAGAAGTGTGTGTGTTCCACCCACTGTACTGTCTACTGTAAAACTGGTAGACAGCTTGAACTCATTCTGGCACTCATTCTACCTCGCCCCCTCCCCCCTCCCCTGTCCTGTGTTTCCTGTGCTTTGTTTCAAGGCTGTGGCTTGCGTCACACATTCCACTTGGCACATGAAGCCTTTATCCTGTTTGGAGCCAGGAGGGAGGGAGGGATGTGGGGGGTGGAAGGGTGGAGAGGAGGATTAGGAGGGCGACCTCTGTGTGTCTCTCACACACACAGCCTACACCCAGACAGTCTACCCACCCCATACGCCTCTTTTCCTGAATCAACAAGCTGATGTTATCTACCGGAACAATACACACACACACACACACACACACACACACACACACACACACACACACACACACACACACACACACACACACACACACTGCTCAAAGGGCATGCCCTAGAGAACATTGGGGCTAAATATTAAACTCATGGATGTACTTGTGTCTCTGTGAAGACAGCAACATGGACACATAAACCTTACCAGGGTGATGCTACTCAATTGTAAACACAAGCAAAACACTTTTATAACACAAGTTTATTAGCCTACAGCAGCCATAGATAAAGCCAGTTTCTTGCTCATCTTATTTGGACTGACTAAATGTTTTGTCATACTTTGGTTATTGTTGCTAGCTAGGCTACAGCTAGCTGGTTGACGGTTTGGTTAGAGCTAACTAGTAGGCTGTTTTCTTTTAGCTAGCTAGATGTTTGGATAGGTAGAGCTAGGAAGTTGACTGGTTAGCTAAAGCAAGAGATGACCATACCTGTCAACGTTTAGGTACTAAAACGTGCTGGTATTTCTGATTGTCTGGACACCTGGGCCCAGTTTCCCAGTCATGGATTTAACCTAGTCCTAGACTATAAATGTTTTCAATGGAGATCTTCATTGAAATGTTCTCTTACTCTATGACTAGGCTTAATCCATGTCTGGGAAACTGGGCCCTGGTGTTTCTGATTGTATATAGCGGGACAAGTTATCCCTTACTTCTCAGCATGAAAAATACAAGGTGTTGCGTGTGAAATGGTTGAAATGCGTGAGTCTCGCGCAGACTTGAAGGCCCTGCATAGTTTTCTTCCCTCTTTCCAGTTCTCTATCTTTGGTTTTGTCACATTTTGGTTAGAGCTGCTACAGTGTTTTCTTCCTTCTTTCGCTCAATTCCCTTTTCCGTTTTATTCACCTCTCTCTTTCTCTCTTTTTCTCTTGCTCTGTCATTCTTTAGTGGGGAGCGGGTGGGATAGGAAGAGGGACAGGAAACCACAGCCCCCCTGCAGCAACACCCCCATCAGCCCCCAATCCCAACCCTTCACACTGTAGAAATAATAACAGTCTGACTAACCTTTGAGGGCTTCCTCTTCTCTGTCTCTCTCTATTTCTCTGTCTATGTCTCTCTCTCTCTCTCTCTCTCTCTCTCTCTCTCTCTCTCTCTCTCTCTGTCTATCACTCACTAACTATATCTCTTTGGCAGTCTCTTGCATTGTCTCTTCAGATGTCTGGAAAGCCTCAAAGCTTTCCTGTCCTAAACAAGTGTGGTTAAGATGTGCCTGTTAGTCCATACAGTATGTGTTTACGCGTGTGTGTGTGTCCACACGCTATTGGATCCTGTTTCTTTTCCCCCATGTCCGGCCTCCCCTGTTCCCCCCCTGGGGCCTGCAGTCAGCTTTTCCTTAGGTCTTCCCCTGGTCTCCCTCTGTTCCTTGTTTGCTGCTCCCTTGGTCCTCCTCTGGTCATTTAAGCCCCCCCCCCCCGTTCCTCCTTCTCCTCCTTTGGTCCTCCTGCTCCTCCCCTGGTCCTCCCCTGATCCTCCTGCTCCTCCCCTGCTC
The DNA here is from genome assembly GCF_038355195.1 of Osmerus mordax. Taxonomy (NCBI): domain Eukaryota; kingdom Metazoa; phylum Chordata; class Actinopteri; order Osmeriformes; family Osmeridae; genus Osmerus; species Osmerus mordax. The sequence continues at coordinate 8,226,689 of NC_090063.1, read as the reverse complement.
CTCCCCCGGTCCTCCTGCTCCTCCCCTGCTCCTCCCCTGGTCCTCCCCTGATCCTCCTGCTCCTCCCCTGCTCCTCCCCCGGTCCTCCTGCTCCTCCCCTGCTCCTCCCCTGCTCCTCCCCTGGTCCTCCTGCTCCTCCTCCTGCTCTTCCCCTGCTCCTCCCCTGCTCGTTCTCCTGCTCCTTCCCTGCTCCTCCTCCTGCTCCTACCCTGCTCCTCCTCCTGCTCCTCCCCTGCTCCTCCCCCTGCTCCTCCCCTGCTCGTTCTCCTGCTGCTCCCCTGCTCGTTCTCCTGCTCCTCCTCCTGCTCTTCCCCTGCTCCTTCCCTGCTCCTCCCCCTGCTCCTCCTCCTGCTTCTCCCCATCTCCTCCCCTGCTCCTCCTCCTGCTCCTGGACTTCCTCTAGTCCTCCTGCTTCTTTTCTGCATGGATACATAAACCATAACAATGACTAAATTGTACACATATAAAACACCTTCATAAGTATGTTACAGCAGCCGGTAGAAGAAGCCACCGTAACCTTGTTCTCAAATTAAGCTGTTTCTCATGTTCTCTCTACAAGTCTCCAACTACCCCTATCTTATCTGGGCTGACAAAATCTTCAGTCATACTTTGGTTACAGTAGCTAGCTAGGCTACAGCTAGCTTGTTGACGGTTTGGTTAGCTGGAGCTAGTTAGCCAGTCTTGCTGGTCGTTTGGTTTGTTTAGAACTAGCAAGATGTTTGGTTAGCTACAACTAGCTGATTAACTTTTGGTTAGCTAGAGCCTCCCCTGGTCTTACCCTGCTCCTCGCCGTCTCTTATGGTCCCTCCCTAGTCCCTCTCTGCTCCTCTCTCTGCTCCTCTTCTGTTCATCCTCTGGCCCTCCTGCTTCTCCTGTTCTCCCCCTGGGACTCTTGCCCCCCCCTGGTCCTCCCCTGCTCCTTCTTCTCCTTCCCTAGTCCCCCTGGTCCTCCCCTGATCCCACTGGTCTCCCTCAGTCTGGGCCTGGTTACAGAATGGCCTGGTCGAATGCCATGATCTTGGAACTGTTGCAGTGTGGTTGAAGCATGGTCTTGGAATGGTTGCAGTGTGATTGTCTTGGAATGGGGGCCAATATTGAAAGACTAGGGTTGCCTTCTGGATAGAGCAGTTGTCTGGAGGTTTTTGCTCTCACTGGTGAGCTCATCATCTCCAGGCAGTTACTATTAAACATGTGCTTGTGCGCATGTGTTTGGTGAAATATAATGTCTTTTTTTTGGCTTTTTTGCCGAACCAGCACTCTCTGTGTATATGTATGTGTTACTCAAATCCATAGCCAGCAACATAAAGCCACAGTATTTTCCCCTTCGCTCAAGTAATTTTGCTGTCTGGTACTTGGGTTCAAATGGAAACAGAAGGGGGAGAGGGAGGGAGAGAGAAAGAAAGAGACAGGGGGAGACTCGGGATCGAGAAAGGGAGATGGGGAGAGGAGGGTGAGAGTGTAAGAAGAGAGAGGGGCTGGAGAGCAGGGGAAAACAACAGGAGTGAGAGAGAGTTGTAAGTGTTTGCTGAATGGGTTGGAAACAAGCATAGCCTTTGGTCAAAATAACTATAATCAAGCATATCTACAACCATTGAAGCTTCCTGCAATTCTGTATTGGCAGTTTGACCCATTCCTCTTTTATTCAAACTGCTCCAGTTCTCCCAGATAAGAAGAGTTCCTTCGAACTAGAAATTTCTCCACAAGTTGTCAATTGGATTTAGATCTGGACTCATTGCTAGCCACTTCAGTCCAGCGTCTTGAACCATTCCTGGGTGCTTTTCGAAGTGTGTTTGGGGTCCTTGTCCTGCCGGAAGACCCATGAGCTTCGACGGAGACACACATTTCTGACACTGGATATGACATTGAGCTCCAAAATACTCACCTAATTTCATGATGCCATACACATGACTTGGGCCTTAAGCTTTTTGCAACGTATGGTGGAAAGATCAGTGTATCCAGAGATGGAATTGTAGCTTTATATTGTGCTTGCTTGGCAACAATATTGTCCCTGTCCTCAGATAACTCTCTGGTTGTCTTTTGTTCATGCTTATTGCAGAACACACAGTGACACAAAACATGAGGATTCATCTTTTTCTTTATTCAAACTGGTTGAATACTTGATTCTCTTTTCTTTTTTTTTTTTTACAGCAGACACCTTCAACTCACCTCAGAAGTGGTAAATTCCAAACAATAATAATATACTCTGGAATCAAAGTATTTCATTATAAATTTGTGACAATAAGATTGTCCAGACCATTTTAATATTTATTTGTGGAATTAGCTCAGATTTTGTAAATTATTCAGGTTTATTTGTTACTGCACACCAGATATATAAATATGTGGACACCCAAATATGCTTTAATTTCAACAATTTTCTGGAAGAAATGGTGCATTGTTTAAAAAATTTGCAATGGTGCCAATATTTTGGGCAATGACTATAGGATAGATACAATGGGATGAATGTGTGCTCCTTAGCTGCAGGGTGGAAGTAGCTAGTTGATCAAACCAGCCGTCCCCATCAGGCATGACGGTAATTATGACTTAAAAGAACACCTCATTTGTCTGCAACGTCATCTCAGGAATTTCAGCATTTAAAGGTTACCATGAGAGAGAATGCAATAGCTGGGCTTACATTTACATTTAGCGCTCTTATCCAGAGCGACTTACAGTGAGTACAGGGACATTCCCTCCGAGGCAAGTAGGGTGAAGTGCCTTGCACAAGGACACAACGTCATTTTGCACGTTGGTTGCCGGTTCGGGAATCAAACCGGCAACCTTCTGATTACTAGCCCGATTCCCTAACCGCTCAGCCATCTGACCCCTCAAAAAGGACACACACACCCTGCTCCTCTCCCCACCCTGAAAGTCAACATGATACACACATTAAGGATATTTTACAATACCTTTATTAGTAACCCCAGAATACACCTCAGTTATTGACTGAAATACAAGATATTATAGACCTTTGCCATTGGCTGTACTTCACACCAGGATACACCTTTACCACTGGCTGAACTACACGTCAGAACACACCTCAGCCATTGGCTGAACTACTACAGTCCAGTCCTTTTCTGACCTATAGCAACTATTTAGTCTCTAGTTGGTTACTCACCAACCTAAGACATCTGATCTTTTCAGTTCGGACCATAATAGGAAGAGAGTGTGTGAGAGTGGATCTCTGTGAGTGTGCAGGTGTGTGTGTGCATGTTTACCATGGGGTTTCCGTGTTAAAAATGTAAGGTCACACAAACACACCCATACTCCTGCCTGGAAGAAGCCATCCATAGAATATTCTCTTGTGTATTCATTTTGTGTTTCATTCCTCAGTATACACACATTCATACACTCACACATGCAAAAGCACTTATTCACACCTGCGCATTCAAAGTATATGTCACTGGATCCATCTTTGAAACTTCATACGTTTTACTCTAAACATAATTGACAGAAGAAGGAGACAGCTCTGTAGTGTGTGTGTATGTGTGTGCAACTTTACCTTAGTATTGGGTTACCTTAGAAACTTTAGTGTTAGGGTGTTAGGTCTCAGGGACTAGACCATGGTAAGACTAGTCCCAGAGAGAACACAGACAGAGAGACAGACAGGCAGCCAGAGAGGAGACAGACAGACAGAGGAGACAGACAGAGAGGAGACAGACAGACAGACAGAGGAGACAGACAGAGGAGACAGACAGACAGAGAGGAGACAGACAGACAGAGAGGAGACAGACAGACAGAGAGGAGACAGGTAGACAGAGAGGAGACAGACAGACAGAGAGGAGACAGACAGAGGAGAGAGAGTTGAGAGGAGATTTGCCAGAAAGAAATGTACGTTTGGTATGATTTCTATAACATGCAAATACAGATGCAGACAGAGACACACACATAGCAGTCTCCTGTGCTTAACTGCACACCCTCTACTTTAAGCAATTGACTTTTCAGCACGTCCTTCTCGTCTTGATGGTTGTTTTGTCTCTCCTCAAAGGTCTGGCCTGTGTAGCCATGCTGATGTATGACTACCCACTGACGACAGACATGGAAACGGTAAGACTGTGTGTGTGTGTGTGGGTGTGCGTGTGCGTGTGCTCTATGTATGCATGTGTGCATGCCAGTAAATGTTTGTCAAGTCCTACATGCCAAAGCTGACTGGTTTCCACCAGTCTGGTCTTGTTCACTAAATTCCTGTGAACAGCCTGGCTCTCACCAGATATTTGCATACTCATATACGCACACACCACACCACACCACACACACTATACACATACACATATACAAAGTATGCCAGTTGGATGCACTTATGCCATACAGGAACACTATACCGTTTAATATTGGAGTATTTGATACATAAACACATATTTGTTTTTTTGTTTCTGTAATAACAGTTTTCTCTTTCTTTCCCTCCCCCCTACACGTACTCTCATTCTCCCATCCCCTCACCTCTCCATCCCTATCAATCTCTCCCTCCTTCCCTCTCCCCCTCTCTCTCCCCTCCACCCTCTCCTCCCCACTTAGGGTCTGTACCAGTCTTATCCCACGATGACTCCCGAAAGCTACAGTGTCATCATCTCCCCTCACCTCTACCACCACGGACCCTACACTCACCCCTTCACCCAAGCACACGCACACATCCCGGCTGTTGTCACGGGCAACCCCCCCCACACACAGCTGGAGCCTGTAGACCTGTCGGTCAGCAAGCGTCCTTCTTCCTCTTCCCCCTCTTCTCCTCCCTCGTCCTCCCCCTCCTCTTCAGCCCGCAGCTCCCCGCCCTCGCCTTACAGCTACCGCTCCTCCCCCCTGCCGTCCCCCTCCCTTGCCCCACCGCTTCAGTTCCCTACCGTGCTGGCCCCTCTGATTGGCTCGGGCACCGGGGTCATCCAGGGTTCGGGGGTCATGCTGTCTCCTGTCATGCTCCCACCCCTCTCTGTCCTCTACTCCTCCTCCCTGCACTTGCACCAGCCAATCAGGCTCGGCTCCTCTTCTGTTGCCACCAATGAGGACCACCGGCAGGGATCAAGGACGCATAAGACAGGTGAGCCCCTGCTCCATTGTCGCCATGGCTTCAGCCATCCCTCACTGCCCTCCCTAGTTTTGAGCAGTTTTCTTCTCTTTCACTTCCCCCAGTTTCACCTTCCATCACAATATGTTCATTTGCTTTTAAAGTAAGAGGCAGTTTAGATGCATGTGTATGCATGTGTTTCTGTGTGTATATACGCATCTCCTTGTTTATTAATCCAGATTTTTACCCAGCAGCCTCTATGGAGCGCCCTGTGAAACTTACAGACGACACGCATGAAATCCACAAGCCAATCAAATCAGAGTCGGCCTCTTACAACCAGGAAGTGGCATCAGTCATCAGTCCTCAGCGGGCCTATGGCGAGTAAGTTGGGACATTCACACACTCACACACACATGTACACCAGGGGCGTAACCACGGGTAGGCCTGAGTAGGCACAGGCATACCCAATTTATTCTAAGGCCTACCCAAAGACGAAAATATCTCCGAAAAATCAGGCACCGAGTGCACATCGCAAAGTAAATAAGTAAAGAAAAACTGAAAAGATGCCTATCCATATTTTTCTAGGCCTACCCAAAAATATTTTTCTGGCTATGCCCCTGATGTACACACATACTGGTCTGGTCTCATTCCTCCAGTTATCTGACTGGCCTTTAACCCCTTTACCTGTTGCCTTCTCATCTAATTACTCCTGTTTTCCTATCACTGAATCATCCCTGGCTCAACTGCCTCATCTTTCTCTTTCTTTTGTAGATCAGTGCTTGCATCTCAACATCATCTTCCTCCTCTTTCTCCCTCCTTTAAACTCCTCTCTGTCTGTCTTCCTGAAGCTGCATGTGAGGGTGGGGTGTTTTCCTGTGTAACCTTTTGTGTTGGTGCTCGTGTTGCCGGGCGGTTGCTGGGGCAGGTCCCTCCTGTCACTATGCCAACTTTGGATAATTGGACCCTTAGGAAGTGGGTGTGGTCATAGCTGTCACCACAGTCCGTTCAACACACTTGCACACTCATACATACACAAACACACACATTTAATGGAAGTGATTCATATTTCAACGCTTGGCACCTGTTTTTACCTCCTCCCTAACACAAAAACGCACACAGAATTACACACACACACATGGACAGACAGACACACAGGTTTTCAGATATAGTAAATCATTTGGCTCTATGGTCTATTGGTCAATGGTTTATTCAATTGTACTCTATCAGATGTAGGATACCTCAGTTGCAAATGAGAACTTGTTCTCAACTAGCCTACCTGGTTAAATAAAGGTGAAATAAAAATAAATGAAATACAAATAAAACCTGTGGCCTTCAGGCCATGAAATTGTTGGATTTATTGTTTACTATATGTAAACTACACAAAAGAAAACAAACACACGCGTAACATTTCCCAGGATGTAGTAACAGTGTGTCTACAAGTCTGTCTTGACAATCTTTATGGCATCTCATTGGTGTGCACATGAGCCGATAGAGACATACTATTGGAACATTCAGTATATTCCAAAAAGACGGACAGACACAAACAGGCTGACCGACCAGAGGTGTGGCAGTGCTATAATTTGACCCCAGTGCTGTGGAAGGACCAATCTGAGTCCCGTCTGGGAGGTGATTAGTATCTGTTGGTCCTGGTTCAGTTCCAGAAGTTACCTTATGGAACATGAGGTGCTCAATATTGAACAGTGACACCTGCTGGCCAATATTCTCTCAGATCACACCTGTCAACAAGTTCCTATGTTTATATGTGTAGCCTTAACAAAGCTCAAATACCCCTCTCATGTTTTTTGTCCTCCTCTCTCTGTCTCCAGGGGCAACAAGCTATCAGTAATAGTCCACCCCAATGGGAAGCACCCACTGCCCATTGAGTCTCCTGATATGCTGAAGAAGCGGCGAATCCACCGCTGCGACTTTGGAGGCTGCAACAAAGTCTACACAAAGAGCTCCCACCTTAAAGCTCACCGCAGGACACACACAGGTGAGGCACGCACACACACACACCGGTGTGATATGCACAAAAAACTCACCAACACCCACACCTGCACACACATACACACCCATACATAGAGATGAAACACATTCTGACAAGAAGCTTAAGATTCACTGAGAAAATAATGTAATGTTTGCTCCATCCCTCCATTATAATATGTAACTCTTTTTTTCTCTTCCCTTCTCATCCATCCATCCACCCATCTTTCTGTCCCTTCACCACCCCATCCCTCCATTCCTCCATCCTTCTATCCCCCTTTCCCTTCCCCCAGGTGAGAAGCCCTATAGGTGCATGTGGGAGGGCTGCACGTGGAAGTTTGCCCGCTCCGATGAGCTCACGCGCCACTTCCGCAAGCACACAGGGGTGAAGCCCTTCCAGTGCCCCGACTGTGAGCGCAGCTTCTCCCGCTCCGACCACCTGGCCCTGCACAAAAAGCGCCACCTGCTGGTCTGAAGACACAACTGCAGCCCCTCGACAGTGCTCTCCTTGGTCGCAGCTTGGTACCTTCTTGGGACCGTCGCACTTGTTAGGGTGAACTGAAGCGCTGCTTCCTTACAGCTGGAGTAAACCATTGGACTAAGAGGGAGAGGGCCGTCTGAGCAGCACCTTGCAGCCCCCCCATCCATCCCTCTAGCCATCCATCTGTCAATCAGAAGATGTATCCACAGCAGTTGTTCTTCTACTCTTGTCTGTTCTTCATGTTCTCCTCCTCCCTCCCTTATCCTCAGAGCAGGTCTGTATAGATCTGCTCCTCCAGTCTAGTAAAGCTGAGGGGCTTGAAGCTCAGCTCCACCCAGAAGAGCACCCTCTGCTGGACGGAGGGACAAACTGTAACAAGTCGCTGTGTCAATCAGCCTATTAAAAATACCCCCCCCCCCCCCAACACACACACTCATCCACAGATAACTAGCAGGTCTAAATACACCAGGTTATGGCAACATAATGTGAAACATTGTTTTGTTTTTATGTAAGCAGTAATATGTTTAACAGAATGTATGCATGCAACATATCAAACACACTCCCAGCTTTTGTTAATGTAGCAAGTACATGTGTTAGCACACATCACAAAGGCTCCTTAACCCTTAGATGCCTGAGTTAGCAAACATATCTAGCAAACACACACACAGATACAAACCTCATCTGCCTTCTCTCACACTTAATAGTCTCATGAGGAAGTCACAGAAGAACTTGCAGCTCTTAATGCACCAGGTTATGGCCTGTTTTTCACCACACACACACGTATTAAACACAATACACCATGAGAGCCATTCAGTCAAAACTCGATTGTGGTGAAAAGGGCACTGTAGAGACAATGTAAATGTGAAAAGCAAGGGCATTACTGTGGAGAGAAGATGGACACTTTCATGTGGTTTGGAAAGGGTGTAGAGGTAATTACATGTGTAGGGTTTGGTCTATTTGTCTTGCATCAAATGTGTCAATTATATTATTATTGTTCTACCGTATGTGGTATAGGATTATGTTAAAGTGGCATTGCAATTTTATTTTATGGTATATACTGATGAGGGGGAGATTGAGTGAAACAGGGAAAATAGATTTTAAGTTTCTGTATTCTTTATTTGTCTAATCGACTTCTGGTGAACAAACAGTCTTTGTTTATTCTGTAGGCCGACATGTGACTCTGCACTTTAAAACCACAAGCAAAGCCAAAAGTGATCCATCAAAACTATTGATTTAATGGCTCTGATTTAATCAGAGACTAGTGGAGTGAGTCAAAAACATAGAGATCCGACTGAACTAGCCAGTCTTGTTCCTAAAGATGATTAAGCATGCACACACACCCATAAACATACACAAACATGCATGCACACACACACATACTGTAGCTGTGTTGCACAAAAGTATACAACTACATCTACCCCGGAGTTGAGTAGTGTTTTGTTTTATGGAACTATGCAGAAATTGTTTTATATTTTGTAATGATTGTGAGACTGAATGGTTTTTCTGAAGCATGATTTAAATATATTTTTTATTACACTTAATATTGCATTTCTGTAACAATGTGACTTCATAAATATGTATGCTTTTTGTGCTGTCTGTCTTTATTGGTAATTGAAAGGGAACATATTGTATTGTTTTATATAAAACTGTGAACATATTCTGTACAGTTATCTTTGCCCTTATGCATATCATTTTAATACAAATATCTAATAAACTTATATTGATACAATTTGTTTTAACTGTTTGTGTCTGTCTCTGATTACTATTGAAGTTACTAACTTTTCCTGGAGTGTAACATTGAACCAAGTGTCATTTTGTTGTAGGTAGGAGGATTACACTAACCTTGAGAGAGACAGATGGGTTTGTCAGGTCACAACCACAAAAAAACCATCTTGCCAAGCTCCGACTTTCCGTTTGAGATGGTGTCTAGTTAGTTTCTATGGATATAGCTCAGTGGCGCAATAAGGCTAGAAAACCCGAGATACGGTCCGCGCCATGTTGAACTATTGTCTTGTCCGGTCTTGCGCAGAGTAGCTTCCAGTGCTCAGGCACTGGCTTCGTCATGATAGGTCTGTGGCATCTTTGAGGTATGAAAACATGTGGGGTTCTAGTTTCCCCACTTCTGATTTGTTTCAAACTAAACAAAAATCTGCAAAAATAATTCTAATAAAAAGCTATTACTTTGAGCCAGGTTCAGAAAAAAAATGATCAGGAAGATAGTTTGAGATATTTTTTACCAAGCTACCACCCCTCCTCGGCTTGAAGCTTTGGCCCTGATGGATCTTGGCGGTAGTGCATTTCCGTTTTGGTACCCGGCTCGTTCAGGTTATTTTTGCTTCAAGCTGAGGAGCTGGGGATGGAGGCTTGGGTGAGTCAGGTTACACAGCTGGCATTACATATTAAAAAAAAATACAGTTGAAATGGACCGTTGCAACAGTTCAGCTCAAGGATGGGTCGAGTCACACTTTGGGGGGCACGAATTTTGTGGAAAACTTCTATTTTGACTTCTAGTCCACTGCATAGTTATGAGTCAAACTAAAATAATGTACTAGTTCATAGTTAAAAAGTTAGCAAGTTATCCAACCTTCATACCGTATACTCCTAATGGCAAAATGTTGTGCCACAAGAAAGTCAAAACTCTCTTTCATGGGAGCAAGGATTATCAGTAAAAGTAGGATATGACATGGATTTTGAGATAATATATATAGTCCTATATATTTTTTTATATATATATTTTATTTGTTGTTCCTTGAACATTGGGGGGGAGGTGTCCCCCCATTTCCCTGGTAATTTCGCCCCTGGTTCAGCAACAGATCCAAAAGCGGCCCTCGTCCGGGATGACATCATCACATGATCACATGTATTCGGTTTGTTTTGTTTATACAAACATTGTTGCAATACATTATTTCTAGCAACTTAAAAGCACAACTAACAACAGATTTTGATTTGGCCTTTGAACGGTCACGGACTCTAAAGTTCCGTATAAAATGACGTCACTCAAAAGCTGCACTCGAACTGGCCCTGCCGACGTGGCTGAGCGGAAGGAGCGAGCGGATCTGTCAGTGAAACGGGTGAGGTGCACTATGATTTTCATACGAGCAAAGCTGCTTTCAGCATGCATACGTAAATAGCTAGAATGGCACTATGAATCATTACGTTGTTTGGGTAATCCTGTATTAGGTTTGTTAACGCAATTTCGGGATATTTAGTTGACAATTGTGAAGATGGATAACGCCAGCCTGTTTCAGACTGATAACTGGTTTCGCGTAACTGAGTTTGTTGCCAAACAACTCGCTTCATTGAAGGGGATTCATAGTCTCTAGATTAGATATTGCATATTGTCTACTTGTTTACTCAACCACTTTATACCTTGAATATCTTTGCGTGTCTCTAAAACATGATTAAAGTTGGTGTCAAGTGAGTGCGTGGTTGTGACATTGTCATTTTGTGGAGGGGAACAATGAAAACAGAGATGTTGGTTGTTTTGCAGTAGGCCTGATCACCAGAAATCTGTTCCTCTGCAAAAAAAAAAAGAGGCTAAAGATGTTGTGTACCTCGTTCTGTGATGGTGTTGAATTCAGTGTGTGTGAATAGGGAAAATGTAATTCAGGGTGTAGCCAGACTTTATAACTACCCTTAGGGTCTAGACTTTAGATCATAAATAGGTTCAGTAAATTGACAAATTTACTTCTCTCTTCCTTCATATTCAGAAGGTTTTTATTGTATATGGCCTACTAATTGAGAATTGATTTCAACATGTTTGAAATGTTTTGAGTAGTCTGACTCCCGGACCCTCCTCCTCTGCCTCCCCCAGATCAGCATGTCTACCCTTAAGGACACCAACTGCCCCGTGGACACCCCCCCAGTCCTCACTGAGCCAGACCCGAGCACCCCCCTGCTCCCCACACCTCTCGTCCAGTCCTCGTTGGTCCCTGAGAGCCCAGAAGGCCCTGCTCCCCTGCCCCCCACACCTCTCCTCCAGTCCTCATTGGTACCTGGTTTAGAGGGCACTGGTTGTAACGAGGCATCAGCCAAAGAGGACATCATCAGGGACAACAGCCATGGGGTTGCAGCTGAGCAACCAGAGCACAGTGTTGAAGGTCAGGTGACTGAGTGTGACCAATCGGTGAATCTGGAACCGGATGCTGTGGCCCCTGAAGAGGAAGCAGGGGTAGGGTTGCCTGTCGTCCAGGTAATATATTTTTTACATATATAAAATTACATAACAGCTATGCACATATATTGCAGCCTGTCCAGACAGCTGTGTTGGTGTTGATAAGATACAAATGCTGACTGATGTGTAGGTCCTAGCACTTCAGAAGACAAAAATATCTAACTATTGGCTATCACTACAAGCTTTTAATACAAGCTTCCAGTATGAGTTACTAGTTCAAGTGACTGGTACATGTATAGCCAACTAGTACAGGTTACTTTACAGAGTTAGTTTGCTTGCGTGTAAACATTTCAGAAGCTTAGTATTTCCAGATAAAGCCATTTGAAGCTATGTCAGCCTTTATAGCCTTTAGTTGACTTAGGGGGGCAGAGAGCAGGAAGACAAAAGCAGCTAGCTTCATAAGCATAGCAGTGGTAAGAGAAGCCATATGATATGAAGACCAAGCCAAGTGATCCGGGGACTGTTCCATAAAGAAAGTTTACAGAATGAGAGGATTATGTCTGGGAAAGTAACTGACATAAACCTGGCTTACTCGGTAAACTCACTTTATGGAACAGGCCCCAAGTGTAGATAATACCCCTATTCTATCTACTAACCTTAATCCCATTCTGAAACAACAAAACTGTATATAGGGCTCCATTTGCTTCAGAGCAGTGTCTGAAGTTGATAAGTCACAACACCAGGCACATAATGTTTTTGTTTAATGATCCAGTGGCAATAAACAGGACTAAATGTATTAACCAAAAAAAATCCTGCAACAAGAACAAAGTAAACAAACACGTATATAATACACTCAACCTTTGCAATGGTCGAAACAACAAACTTGAACTGCAACAAAACTAGTCCCACAATGAGAAAATCCTCTTCCTGCTCCGTTCAGCTGAGCATGGTCAGCCAGTGGCATCTGTTCCAAAGTGCCTGTTGACCTTAGCCAGGGTGATGGCAAGGGTTAGGCTGATGAGGAAGAACTGCTTTTGCTCCTCCAGCCAGACCAGCTTCATCTTCACCTTTCCCTCCAGCTCCTGATACCGTATCAGGAAGTGATCGCCCTTGTAGTGTCTGGACATCCGCTTTCCACAGGATAGCACCATTGAGACCGGAGTGCTGACACACCAGATGGGGTTTTGGGACTCGTCCAGTAGTGTCAGGCTCATTATACAGCAGTTCTACAGGGACACAAAGACAGGACACAATTATCATCCTGTACTTTTCCATGTTAAAAGGCCTACTAGATATAAGATCTTCATTACTAGATTTTTTGGACTTGACAAACTGTGGCAAGGTTATGACATAACGTAGCAAATATTATAATTCGTCACCCTCTTATCACAGCCGACATTTTAGGGAAGGGTAATTAAATTAAACCCTGTTAGTAAAAATAAGTGTATTGGAACATGTTTAGGGCCATGGTTGATTTTGGTCCTGGATTGGTTGAGACCCTGGATAGCTTACCTCCACACTCCCCTGCAGGGCTCCCCATCTCCAGGGCAGCATGATCTTGCCAGACAGAGGGGTGTGCTGGGAAAACTCATTCTTCCTGATGGCGGTCAGATAAATGTACCTTCCATGAATCTGACCTGGTAAATAAAAACAGACAATATTGTCCAGACAAGTTACCATACATCACGACACCAGTTCTAAGTGAAAGGGCCTAAACAATATACAGTCCCGTTATAGAACAGGATCATCTCAGGTCTCTATCCACGTTTCAGTATTTAATCTCGGCGTCAAAACAATAATTCTTTCTCTGCCAGAAGCTCTGTGTAGCTTGTTTACCTTTCTCACAGGAGAGCTGAGGGAAGCATCCCAACATGATCTGTGTCACCGTGTTGTGGAGCACAATGTGTAGCCTGTAACTATGGAGATCATAGCTGGGGTCCTCGTCACTGAAGTGTGGCATAGCGTACGAGCTGGAGGCAGGGACCAAGAATGACTCATAATTAATTGAACCTAGCTAAATCCACCAACCCCACCCTCCAGCATAGAACGGTGTCTGGAGACAGGGACCAATGGTCACAGAAAGAACAGTTGAATCAGGTAAAGAATAACTAATGATTTGAAAAACAAGTGTTAAAGTGTACCAAAAGGGAGAGCTCAGGAGACTCCTCTCCACCAACCGGTGAAAGTGGAAGTTGGCGATGACAAAGGCAATGGTGGAATTACCCTGCACAGATAAACAGAGACAGTTTAAATGGCTTTCTCTGTTAATTAAAATGATTACTGAATGAATCAATAAATGTAAATATAACTTCTCAGGCAAGGCCATTACCCTCCATGTCCCTACGAGGAGGCCAGGGGGAAGAAACACCAGGTTTACAAGCTTGTCAGAGCCAATAATCTGCTTACTCCCAGAGATGGTCTCTCTGTCCAACCTGACCATTAGGGAGCGCCAGCCATGCCTGGTAGAGAATGTTGGGTTAGAGTTAAAGCATGCTGAGTTAGAGTTGAACAATCTTGGGTAACATGGGTAATGTAAGCTCTGATACAGACAGACAGAGACCGACAGAGACATACACATGGGACTTCTTGACTCCGTGGAGCTGCAGACTAGTCTGACAGAAGGAGGGCCAGTGCTCTCCACTCCAACACACCGTCAAGGACGAGTTGGAGAAGTAGACATGGATGGGCTCAAAGGTGCCCCGCCACCCTGACACGTCATCACACAGGGTCAAATCCCAGGTCACATGCAGGTTCCTGGTAGAGAAGAGCAAAGCTAAGAATGGGCCTTCCTCATGTGTTTGTTTACACTGGCAGAACAATTCAATCCAAAAGAAATGACCCATTTGATATGTCTACAAAAACGAACATTTTGCACCCTTCAAATATTTCTGGAGCATCCCAGTTGACCTGAACAGACAGGAATATAACTGACCTGAGGACTCGCTCTGTCTGGCTGGGCAGCCCAGTGAAGGGGTTGATGTCTTTGAGATCTCGCTTCCACCTGGTCTCTTTGCATATGGCCATGGTTCTGAGGTACAGTCTCCTCCAAAAACCGTTGGACCGCTCCTGGACCTTCACAAGACTCCGCTTCTCTATAATCTTGGGTCTCCACCTCTTACTGCTCCCATACTTTGACAGGTACATCTGGTGCCACATATCACTGCCGAGTCAGGGGGACAGGTGAGAGATTCATGTTTCTGGATGCAGGTGGACAGGGAGGATGGAGGTGGATAGAGGGAGGATGGAGGTGGATAGAGGGAGGATGGAGGTGGATAGAGGGAGGATGGAGGTGGACAGAGGGAGGATGGAGGTGGATAGAGGGAGGATGGAGGTGGACAGAGGGAGGATGGAGGTGGACAGAGGGAGGATGGAGGTGGACAGAGGGAGGATGGAGGTGGGGACAGGGAGGATGGAGGTGGACAGAGGGAGGATGGAGGTGGACAGAGGGAGGATGGAGGTGGACAGAGGGAGGATGGAGGTGGACAGAGGGAGGATGGAGGTGGACAGAGGGAGGATGGAGGTGGACAGAGGGAGGATGGAGGTGGGGACAGGGAGGATGGAGGTGGATAGAGGGAGGATGGAGGTGGACAGAGGGAGGATGGAGGTGGACAGAGGGAGGATGGAGGTGGACAGAGGGAGGATGGAGGTGGATAGAGGGAGGATGGAGGTGGATAGAGGGAGGATGGGGGTGGGGACAGGGAGGATGGAGGTGGATAGAGGGAGGATGGAGGTGGATAGAGGGAGGATGGAGGTGGATAGAGGGAGGATGGGGGTGGGGACAGGGAGGATGGAGGTGGATAGAGGGAGGATGGGGACAGGGACAGGGAGGATGGAGGTGGATAGAGGGAGGATGGGGACAGGGAGAGGGTTTTGAGGATGGGTCCAGTGCTTCTCTTACTTGTTGTTGGCCAGCTGGTTGAACAGCTTGCTGACATGCTCAATGCACAGCAGAGAGTAGTCATCCAGGTACGACAAGATCTTTTGTAGAATCTCAGGTGGCATCCTAAATGATAAAGGCAGTTAGATGATGATTAAAACAATAAAATGCTCAATTTCCGTCCGATGCAGGTAGAGCACACAACCTCTCCAGTGAAATCTATGATGAAATGAAATTTGACAAGGCCCAATAAAGTGACTTGAAAGTGAAATAACTAGGCCTATGCATTTAAACTAAAGCACCAGATTGGGTTTTGTAATAATTAAAGTCAGTATGACTGTGACAATACAATACCCTACCTCAGAAAGTGGTTTTGAGTGCATGTCTTTGGAGTTGGTTTGACCGCACAAGTGTCCGGGACAATCGATGATTTACGTGCTTCTGGGATCTTGTGTGAAAACATCGTTGTCTTGACTGTCTTTGAACCCCTGCATCAACAGGAAAAAACATTTTGAAAGCAGAACAATTTAACTTGATGAATGTCAAATTCAGACTAGAATAGCCTATACAATATACACTGAGGCTACAGCAAACGTGTACACTTGATTAATGACCCTTTCGAAGAACGTCCTCTATTGTGCTTGACTCTTGAACCTCTATCCTGAATAGGCGGTTCGTTCTTCTTCAAACTTGCTGTAAAACTACGGAAAAATTGCCCACATCCTGTAGCCATGGTTATAGACACATCTGCAGACTGTTCTGTAGGCTAGCTAAAGTAACAAAAAGCGGCAAAAAGTGGCAAATAGCCTAGCCTTCATTTAATAAATAAATGTGATAAGCAGTTCACTGCACAGTGCCTAATTACATTGTTTTACCAACACGTGAGTGTTGTTGGGTTAAATCACTTGCTGAGATCGTTTGCTCCCAGATATTCTTTTCAAACGCTCAATTGGTAGGCTAATGTAGTTAACTGGTTGCACAAGTAGCCTATAATAGCCTGGTTCTGCCTGCACATTTAGCCGTTTGAGTTGAGCTAAGTGTGTTGCGACGTGCTACGTGTAACCTCTGCAGGCCAATTATGAAAATTAGGTCCAGGATTGCCAGGTCTGTGTGACTAAACCAGCCCAATGGCCAATCAAAGCCAGCCCAAAACCAGCCCAATGGCCAATAAAACCAGCACAAAAACCAGCCCAATATCAGAGCTCAAAATATGCCCCTGCCAAACCATATACACTGCTTTTAAAGTCCAACAGCATTGCTATCATTGTCAAATGTATTGTAATATCTACAAAGTAACACCAAATGTTTAGTATGCCAGCATTAAAAGCAGTTTTCAGGAGGTTTTCTCAGGAGACTGAGAGCATTAGGCACGTGTGCACATGCACAGTGCGTGTGTATGTGGGCGTGTCCCATGTCCATGTGTGTATGTGCTGATCTGGAGTCAGTTTGGTAGGATTTGGGTATAAATAAATGATTTCATTTAAAATATTGATTTTTATTTATAGATATTCATGTAATTTGCATGCAAAATAGGTCTATCCAAACCAGCGGACAAACAATTCAAACCGCGGCAACACTTCAAAAGTAACCCAATTCCGCTGGAAAACTGCGGACCTGGCAACACTGATTAGGTCTGCTGTCTGCGTTTCTGACACGCACACTTGTGAGCCTGCGTTAATAAACAGATGTCAACTATGAAAGCCCATGGAGGCCTATAGTTAACCTTTGTCTTTTCTTCAGATTTTCCTAGGTTTTTGCCACTGGGTTTGTAAACTGCTGTAACGTAGGCTACTGCAGGTTGATTACAAGTTTGTGATTGTGCTCTAGGAGACTATTTGTGTATTTACATTTATTCATTTAGCAGACAGTATTTGTAGATTTGTGTCTTCTCAGCCTAATGCATCAAAGGAAAGCAAGAGACTAAAAGAAAATGAATGTTCTTAAAAGATGCATCCTTCACATGCTTTGCTACAAAATCTTGTGTGTTGGACCCTTTCCAGGACAAAGAGAAAGGTTGGGGTGGATGGGGCTCATGGGGGAAGTCACTGCTGACCAGTGCCTCCTCCACCATGGGTAGGTCCTCTCTTCTCTGTTCTCTCATTGGCATGTAAGTATGGGGGGTGGCTGTATTTACGTCTGTGTCTTTTAATGTGTGTGTGTGTAGGACAAGGCTTGACCTCAGTGAAGGAGAAAGCAGGAGGGGCTCTGCGACTCCACAGGACTTCAGTTGGTGAGGAAGCACGAGAGGAGGAGGGAGAGGAGAGGAAGGGGGGAGGAGAGGAGGAGAGCAAGGGGGGAGGAGGAGGAGAGAGTGGAGGAGGCTCTGCTTCATCGGCACTTTCTACTGAAGCACCAAGCAGAGGAGTTCTGTCCACCATCACCTATGCAGTGCAAAACACGGTGAGTGTAAATCCTCACTCCCTCCCTCACTGACTCACTCACTCCCTCAGAGCCGGACCATGGCATAAGCGAACTAAGCGGCTGCTTAGGCCCCCTGTGGCCACCAGAGGACCCCCAAGAGCACATGAAATTAAAGCTTAACTAGAGAGGATACAATTTCTGGGGAAATTGTAGGGTGTGCTTGCTTGCGTCGGTTGCACAGGGGTCTGTATATTTTATATAAAAATGCATCGGGCCTACTTATTATTTATAAAGATTACATAGATTTAAAAGCATCTTTTTTTTGCTGCTCATTTACAACTCAAAATACGAGTGAAGTGTCGAATGAAATATGATGTCTTCTCATTTCCCCTGCAAGAGGCAGCTGACAGGCTGAATCAAAACGAATACATTTGGCAGACCGGTGTAAAAATTGACCTAATCTCTATGACTTAAACGTCCTTTTAAGTTGTCCCTTCTCGTGATATTTTCAGGCATTTAGCCTACTCATATTGCATTCATTCATTAATAAAGAACCCCCTTTGAAGATTATTCTACGACAGTAGAATCGCGATTCAAACAGTACCATCTGCTAACTGAAAATATGCCCCCCAAAACGTAAATAAGCTTGACATTTATTTAGTGGAAAATCGCTCATTCATAAAAAGCTCACTGGTAGCGATCATTGTCAGTAACAACGCAAAATGCGATATAGCCCTGTGTGGAGAAGCTGCCCCGGTAAATTCTACTACTACAGTACAGTACTAGACTACTGCTGTGTTCGTCTTGGTAGCGATTGCGTTGGTTGAATTCGATTTAACGTTCCGTTGTACGGTTTAGGATGAAATTAATTATTTTCATGAACAGATTGACAAAGTTTAGGCTGTGGCAATGAAGTTCAGGTTAGTAGTAAGATTGTTTCAACTATTGAAAGACTTTTGAGTAAGGGGAGTGCCGAACATGTTCTGTCACCGTTTGACTTGAACAGCTGAGGAGTTTTTGTTAGCTACTCACACCAGTGTCTCGGGTAGGCTACAGCGTTGCAGTGAGCTACACTGGTTTGAAACCACAGGTAATGGTAATTTCACCAACAAATCGTTTTCTAATGTCAGAATAAATCATATAACGAAAATGTATATGTGAGGAATGTTTATTTTAACGATTGAAAACAGATACATCATAGACAACTGTAGTATGTGTTGCCCGGGAAACACAGGCTAATGTCATGATGCTAATACTTCAGTGAAATAGTAGACTACTGTTTCCGAAAGTAGATGTACTTCCTTAATAATATCAGCTTATATTGTACATTACACATCACAATTGTGTGTCATATCACAAAGTAAAATGAGTAAATAGTTATCACCCTGGCCTCTTTTCTTGTGGCGTTTCTGCAGCTGCCTTGCAGTAAAGCTATAGTTAGCCTAGCTATCCCCCAAGTTAACAGATGCAAAACGAATGTTCTGCCAAAGGTAGTCACGCGTGTTTTCGTGACATTATTGCAGACCGGTGTAAAAATTGACCTAATCTCTATGATTTAAACGTCATTTTAAGTTTTTCTCTTCTCATGATATTTTCAGGCATTTAGCCTACTCATATTGCGTTCATTCATGAATAAACAACCCCTTTGAAGATTATTCTACTACGTTACCCGGCAGTAGAAGATGGAATCGCGATTCAAACGGTACCATCTGCTAACTGAAAATATGCCCCCCAAAACGTAAATAAGCTTGACATTTATTTAGTGGAAAATTGCTCATTCATAAAAAGCTCACTGGTAGCGATCATTGTCAGTAACAACGCAAAATGCGATATAGCCCTGTGTGGAGAAGCTGCCCCGGTAAATTGTACTACTACGGTACAGTACTACACTACTGCTGTGTTCGTCTTGGTAGCGATTGCGTTGGTTGAATTGGATTTAACGTTCCGTTGTACGGTTTAGGCTGAAATTAATTATTTTCATGAACAGATTGACAACGTTTAGGCTGTGGCAATGAAGTTCAGGTTAGTAGTTAGATAGACTTTTGATTTAAGTAAGGGGAGTGCCGAACATTTTCTGTCGCCGTTTGACTTCCTAAACAGCTGTGTACTGTAGCTAGATGTTTTTGTAGTGTGTCTCGCGTAAGCTACAGCGTTGCAGTGAGCTACACTGGTTTGAAACCACAGGTAATGGTAATTTCACCAACAAATCGTTTTCTAATGTCAGAATAAATCCTACAACGAAAATGTATATGTGAGGAATGTTTATTTTAACGATTGAAAACAGATAACGCTACATCATAGACCACTGTAGTATGTGTTGCCCGGGAAACACAGGCTAATGTCATGATGCTAATACTTCAGTGAAATAGTAGACTACTGTTTCCGAAAGTAGATGTACTTCCTTAATAATATCAGCTTATATTGTACATTACACATCACAATTGTGTGTCATATCACAAAGTAAAATGAGTAAATAGTTATCACCCTGGCCTCTTTTCTTGTGGCGTTTCTGCAGCTGCCTTGCAGTAAAGCTATAGTTAGCCTAGCTATCCCCCAAGTTAACAGATGCTAAACGAATGTTCTGGCAAAGGTAGTCACGCGTGTTTTCGTGACGTTAGTGACGCAGTGACGTTAGTAACGTCAGTGACTGTGGCTAGCAAATTAGCCACCGTTAGCTTCACTTTTCGCCACAAAAACTTAATTTAAGCTTAAACCATGCAACGGAACGTAAATTCCAATAGAAACAACTCAATCGCTACCAAGACGAAACTTTTGACACCTACGTTGTCTATGTAGGCCAAGTATTTACTGAGTTTTAGGGGGGCAAAAAGAAATAAAAATAAAAATAATAATAATAATAATATATATGTGAGAGAACAAAGGTTGTGCTCTCGCCGAAGGCTTGAGCACACCCAATTACATTTTTATATATATACAGCGTCACCGAGGGGCCCCCAAATCAATTCTGCTTAAGGCACCATAAAGGCTTGGGCCAGCCCTGCACTCCCTCACTCACTCACTCACTCACCCCCTCACTCACTCACTCACTCTCTCTCCCCTCGATTCTCTCCCTCTTTCTGCCACCCGTACCTCTCCTCCCCACTCCCTTCTCTCTGCCTCACCTCTATATTCCCTCTCCCCCACCCACACCTCTCTTCCTCTCACTCTGCCCTCTCCTTTCCCTGTCTTTCCTCCTCTCAGGGGAGGTCAGTGATTAGTGGGGGTCTGGATGCCTTGGAGTTCATAGGAAAAAAGACCATGATAGTTCTGGCAGAGAGTGACCCTGGATTCAGGAACACCAAGATCTTGATGCAGAGGACTGTGTCCCTCAGCCAGGTACCTACACACACACACACACATACACACACACACAGACACATATTCAACATAAGTGCACTGTAATGTTTATAAGACTGACTGCTTCATACAACATCACATCTTGACAGGCTTCTGGTTGTTCACTCTGTGGTTGTGATTGGTCAGATGCTGAAGGAAGCCAAAGATAAGGAGAGGGCACGGCTTAGCAGTCAGCCAATCAACGAGCCCACAGCCCACTACGGAATCCTGTTTGATGACTACCAGGGCCTATCACACCTTGAGGCCCTTGAAATTCTGTCCAATGAGAGTGAGGCACAGGTACATCATGCAGACACATACACGCACACACACACGCGCACATTCACAGACACACACACATGTATTCATTTTTCCTCTGTGCAGGTGCAGGCGTTTCTCTCTTCCTTGAACGTGGAGGAGCAGGAGGAGGTGAAGAAGGAGCTGATTACCATCAAGGACATCTTCATCAGCCGAGAGGAAGAGGAGGATGTGGAAGAGAAAGAGGAGAAGGAGATGGAGAGGAGGGATGGAGAGACAAAAGACAACGGTGATCTAAGTTCACAGATGTGTGTCGAAGTGAACTTCTGGTCTGGAATCCGTTTAAAGCGATAGCAGTGATGTCCCAACGTCAGCCATAATGACAGTTGGGCATTATCCTTTCAGTTAGCCCTTCATAATCACCAGATAGGGATGTGAGGTCTCCAAGAAATACCAAGAATATCTGGTATCGAGATGTATCGAGAGATAGTGTCCCTAACCCTAACCCTGAGTGATGCTAACCCTAACTCTGAGTGATGCTAACCCTAACCCTGAGTGATGCTAACCCTAACTCTGAGTGATGCTAACCCTAACCCTGAGTGATGCTAACCCTAACTCTGAGTGATTGTAACCCTAACTCTGAGTGATGCTAACCCTAACTCTGAGTGATTGTAACCCTAACTCTGAGTGATATTAATGGTGTTCTGATTTCAAGAAAGCACTAATGTATGCACTGAGTTAATTGTGTGTGGGTGTGTTTGTGTGTGTGTGTACATGGTTGTGTCTCAGCTGCTGATGGGGAGGAGTTTGTGAGCATTCTAACAGAGCTTCTGTTTGAGCTTCACGTCGCTGCCACCCCTGACAAACTCAACAAGGTGACCACACCACACAGACCTCAGGAAACCTGCACACCCCTAGAGCAACACACCTGATTCAAATGAATGGGTCGTTATCAAGCTCTGTGGAAACCTGATAACGACCATTCATTTGAATCAGGTGTGCTGGATCAGGGAAACATCTAAAACAAACAGGACATCGGTGCCTGAGGACCAGGATTGAACACCCCTGCCTTAGAGGCTATAGTACTGACTGACCATATGATATGTCACAATGTCACTATCAGTGAATGCATCTGTAAAACCTGCTCATGATATGCATACCTAGGCTCGAATGAGAGCACGTGATTGGCTTAGAGAGGTGGAAGTGGCAGTATCCATGGAGACCATCAGCAACTCCTCCACGGAGGAGATCAAAGGAAGAGAAAACACAGAGGGGGAGAAGGAGGAGGAGATCAAAGAGAACAAGACCATATCTGTAGAGGTAAGGATAGCTTGTGTCTGCGTGGATGTATGCATGTGTTTGCGTGTGTGTGTGTATGGGTTTGAGCGTGCATGTAGTATGTGTGTATTTATTCCGTTCTCCCATGCCCCCAGGCCGTGTACCTGTCGTCAGTTGGTAGTCTGGCTGAGGTGACTGCCCGCAGTATCGAGCAGCTCCACAAGGTGGCAGAGTTGATCCTCCATGGCCAGGATCTGGAGAAGTCAGCCAAGGAGCAGGCACACATTCTTACCAGGTAGGGGGTGTGTTTGTGTATTTGTTTGTAACCATACCATGTATGAATTCATAATTGTAAGTGTATGTGATTCCTGTTACAGATTGACTTGTGCCATGTGTAGGGAGGTGACCTGTCTCGCCAAGATGTTTTCTGGCATATTGCTTACTGTGGGGGTAAGTGTGTGATTGTGTAGCGTTGTCTGAGTGAAGCTGCGTGTGTGTAGCTGTGTTTTCTACCTTATGTATTTCATTCTCATTGGTTCTCTTTCTCTCTTGGTTTTTCTTGCTTTCTCTCGCCCTTTCTCTATCACTTCCTTAGGGTCAAAAGAAGGCTGAGGAGTTGAGTCCATTGGTAGACAATGTGATGCTTGAGGTAAGAGAGTTATTCACACGCACACCCATGCAGTGATGATAATGATGATGAGGATGATGATGATGGTTGTGTTCTCCTGGCCAGGGTTCTAACAGCACCACCTACATCCTAAACGCCTTCCAGTTGCTGCTGCCAGTTCTCCAGGTGTCCCACCTCCAGACCCAGATCTCTAGAACCAAGTAGCACACAGGCATCCACAACATGGAACCCTGCGTAAAGCCACAACACTAACGCTGCCTTAACACTCACTCACTCACACACAGACCATACATTACCACAGACATACACACACTATACCTCACCACACAAACACTGCTTACTGCTGAAGTGCGATTAGCACATGCTTCTCTTGGTGTACAGAAACATATATAGAGCAGATTAATTATATATTGTAGAAGTATAGTGGGAGAAGAGAATTATATATTCTTGAAGATGGTAACCCAGACTGATCATCTGTAAAATCAATACTGGGTAATAGTAGGGTTAATTAATGCCAGTGCTAAAATTCACATTTTAATTATTAATCAGACCAAATTATTTTCTTTAATTTGTTTGTTTATATTAGCTACTTGAAACTAAAAGTGTAGTTTGCAGCGCAATAATGATGACAGTCAGACCAGCTGTAAACACACAGATGAATGTCTCTGCATATGATTGGCTGCACCAAACCAGGCCTCTGTGATTGGATACCTGTGTTCTGGGAGAACGTAGCTCTGACATGCAGGTCTCTGATTGGTTATCTGTGTACTGAAAGGAAGTGGCTCTGACACCATTTTTTGTTTCTCTCCTTTTTTCAGTCCAAATGTGTTTTACATGAGCACAATGTTTCTAGCATTGCATGTTTCTAATATTGTTTTCTAAACCATTCAATTGATTCTGAAATACCTTGCACCAAAGACAAAAATGTTTAGTTTGAACTATTAACTTAATCAGTCTTGGAAGCCAGTATAAGTCATTTATACCATTCCTCCTACTCTGAGGTTGAGGTAAACTGTGACAGAGACTGAATGATCGACAGATTACAATGTCAGAAAACCAAGACCTTTCTTTTAGACATGGAGATCTAATGCGATTAGCTAGGTGAGCGTAACATGGGGAATATTCCTCAGTAGGGAAAGAGTCATGTTGCTTCAGATCCTCACTTCTTCAGTCAACAGATCATCATTAAAGTTGACCCACCCTACCTGACCAAACAATGACTGTTAGATAGACATGAAGGTTTTTGGTTCAATACTGCACCTCTCTTTCTAACTTTCACACTGTCATTATCTTTATCTTTGTTTCTTTCTCCATCACTCTTTACCTCTCTTTCTAACTTTCACACTGTCATTATCTTTATCTTTGTTTCTTTCTCCATCACTCTTTACCTCTCTTTCTAACTTTCACACTGTCATTATCTTTATCTTTGTTTCTTTCTCCATCACTCTTTACCTCTCTTTCTAACTTTCACACTGTCATTATCTTTATCTTTGTTTCTTTCTCCATCACTCTTTACCTCTCTTTCTAACTTTCACACTGTCATTATCTTTATCTTTGTTTCTTTCTCCATCACTCTTTACCTCTCTTTCTAACTTTCACACTGTCATTATCTTTATCTTTGTTTCTTTCTCCATCACTCTTTACCTCTCTTTCTAACTTTCACACTGTCATTATCTTTATCTTTGTTTCTTTCTCTTTCAAGACACTCGGAAGTGTCCATATCCCTGTGGGAAGATGCCAAAAATAAAAGTTTGAACCCTAAACATGCCTGCTTCTACAATTATTAAACCATGGTCTTACTGGCCACTTCATGATTTATTATGTAAGCAATAAACAGGAAGCTTATACACACTGACAATAATACTATAAACAGGATGCAACATTTTCCATAAAAACTATCAATAGATGTCAAATAGCGAAAAGAGAAGGCCTGGCACTTCTCTCCCCTTCCTCTTCTCTGCAGCTGGTACCTTTCCATGATGTCGAAGGACGGGGGAGGGAGGAGTGGAGAGGTAGGAGTGAAAAGGGGCAAGGGAGGAGTAAACAGGAGGGGAGGAGTGGAGCGGGGGAAGGAAGGGAGTAGAGAGGAGGGAGAAGAGGGTAGGGTAGAATGAGGAAGGGAGGGAGGGAGGGAGGGAAGGAAAGAAAGAAAGAAAGAAGGGAGGAGGAAAGAAGGAGTAAGAGAGGAAAGGGAGGAAGGAGACTGATGCTGAAGATGGGCTGTAGGAGGGTCACTAGGAGAAAGAAAAGGGGAAGTTAGTTTTAAGACCAGAATGACCAGACTAAGGACTAAGTAACCACAAAGTACATTTCTTCAGACACACGCGAACTGGCTGCCTTTGAAGAATAAGAAATGCAAAAGAAGTTGCATAATGATTGTATGTGAGATAATGGAGAGATGTTAATATTTTGATGAAGGGAATGTACCTTTGTGGTCACAGTAACCTCTGATGGTGTTATTCCTCTGTGAACAAAAGTAAACACAGATAGTCACACAGTAACACACTCAACATTCCCTCAGTGTGGAAAAGGGCAATAGATGACTCCTTACCTGCAGACTCATGAATGGGTGATAGAGCTGCCAAAGCACAAGATGTGAAGAACTTTACCACTCACACATACTCAACAACAAATGGATGATTACTTCTTATCTAGACTTAAGGAACTGACTTGGACAACGGGATCTGTAGTCCTTGTCGAAGTCTGTTATTGGACAATGGGACTCGTAGACACTGGTTAAGCCTCCTATTGGACGGCAAGACACCTTACAGAGATTGAACAAGGAACTTGAACATGTCTATCCTTAGGATAGATTTGTTTGAATTTGATCAGTAGAATGAAGTTTAATGTAACCAAAGCACTTGCCATTGAGAGTAGTGGCAATCTTCATCTTCAGCCCCCTTTCATCTGTGGACATACAGCTATTTAGTGTGAGTGTGTGCGCAAGTGACTGAGTGTGAGTGAGAATCAGAATCAGAATTTGGTTTTATTCGCCATGTAGGTTTACACAAACACAGAATTTACTGTGGCCGGAAGGTGCAAACAATAAACATATACGGATCTTCAATCAAAAAGTTGAAAACTACAGTAGTCTAACTAATCCTAAGAACTAACAATCTAAAAAATAAAACAAATGAATATGTAAATGATAAAATATTAATAAAAATATAGATACAAATAAGAATGTGTGAGAGAGAGTGTGAGTGCACGGTAATGGTTGTTTTCTTTCTACCAATTATGGGTGCTCTTGCTTTGTAGAGTCTGGCAGAGAAGATATTGAGTTTCTCTGAGAACCAGGAAAAAGGAGAATAAGACCAAAAATAAGAATGTGTGTGTGTGTGTGTGTGTGTGTGTGTGTGTGTGTGTGTGTGTGAGATAGAGAGATAGACTCACTGTGGCAGCAGAACCTCTTCCATTCTAGCTGACTCAGGATGAAAGTGAGGACCAGTAGCAGGACGACACAGGGAAGAGCCAGATACAGCACCCTGTACACACACCAACCCTCATCTGGCCAGGGGCAGAGGAGAGAGAGAGCATATCAAGTAAATGAGAGGAGGTTAGGGAAGAGAGAGAAAGAGATGACAGTAGAGAGGAGGCCAATACAGACTATTCAGACTTACTTCTCTGGGGGGGTGTCGGTGACTGTGTCTGGGACTCCAGGATCTTCTGATTGGTCATTTGGAGGAGACACTTGCTGTGATTGGTTGATTTGTAAGTGTGTAAGCCTGGAAGGCAGCAGTTTAATAATCTCACTGTCTCCTCTTCCTCTCTCTGGTCCTCTGGTGTGTTTATTATAGAGCCATGCTTGAGGTGGCTATAGAGGGTGACGTTTACTGACTGGACCACCATCCACAACTCTACACTCTCACCTTGGGACCAAATTCACAAATTTATTTGAAAAAAACGCAACACAAATGTATTCTTAAATGCTATTTTACTCTACTTCAGAAATTGTTTCAGAAAGTATTGTATTCCCCCCAAAAGGTTATTAAGAATGTTCCTAAGATTTCTTAGGAAAAACTTAAGAAGGAATCAAATTATTGAAATATTTTTTCTTAGAAATCATAGTAAACAACCTCTTTAAGCAGGGATAGCCTCACAATTGTCTTATGTAAAAAAAAAAGGTAATATGCTTCAGATATGTATTGGATAGTAACATAGTAAACATTAGTAAACAAATATTATCATACATAAAAAGGACTCAAATGTTTAGCTGTCAAGTGTAGTGAGCTATTAATCAAACATGTAGCTATCAAGTGTACTGGAAAAATAATTTCCTAACTAATCAAAATAGTTGTAATGGATGTTTGTATTTGAGATGGAAGTCATTAAAACTAACATCTGTCACACAACACTATATTTGAAAGTTATCGCAAGGTGCTACTAACTAGCCAAGATGAAAAGTAATTGTAGGCTAGCTACAGATTTATCAATGTAGGTAGGCTTACTGAATCAGGCAAGGCATCATCAAAGCAAACCATTTATTCACCAAAATATTGATGTTCTTAAGATGACATTTGAGGAGTTTTCTATGAATTGCAGGTAGGAAAATTCTTACGAACTTCAAATTTATCTTATAAACGTGAAAAAATATCAAAATAAAGATTTGTCATTCTTCCCCTTGAGATGTGGGGATGGCCTGAAGGAGATAAGGAGGTTGGAAAGACATGAGTTGGGAAAAGAGGTCGGGGTAAAGAAGGGGTAGATGGGTGAGTGGTTAGGGAATCGGGCTAGTAATCAGACGGTTGCTAGTTCGATTCCTGGCTATGCCAACCAAATGATGTTGTGTCCTTGGGCAAGGGACTTCACCCTACTTGCTTCGGGGGGAATGTCCCTGTACTTACTGTAAGTCGCTCTGGATAAGAGCGTCTGCTAAATGTATGAAGTTGTGGTTAACGACATATTACTTTTATCCCAGGAGCAAACC
Organism: Osmerus mordax; assembly: GCF_038355195.1. NCBI lineage: Eukaryota > Metazoa > Chordata > Actinopteri > Osmeriformes > Osmeridae > Osmerus > Osmerus mordax. The sequence continues at coordinate 8,198,453 of NC_090063.1, read as the reverse complement.
CACCTGAGAGAGAGGCATTGCCATGGAGATCCAGAAAGTCCACATCCACGTCACACATATACCAGCCGCTGTCTGCATGGCCACTGGTGGTTACTGTACTATTCCTGTTTCTCTTCCTGTTCGTATTGTTCTTGAAGCAGAGAGGCTTTTCAGAAGCCATGCCACCCTGACCTCCAGGGACCAGAGGGGAGTCACAAAACTCCTTAATCCCACTCTCCCCCCTTCCCTTATCCGCCCTCTCTCCTCTGTCCAGCCCGTCACAGGGATCATAGCGGTGACAGTGGAGGTTCACTCTCAACACTTCTGGAGAGACACAGGTACACAAAGGGATTTCTGATAAGTCTGTGTACATGTATTTGATGAGTGTGAGCACTGCCCCACACACACACACACACACATTACTTTCTGCTAGAAAGGATCTAAGCCTATTGGTTCACCAACCTCTAGTTGTAATGAAGAATTCTGGTAGGCAGATGATGAAGGCGAGGATGAACAATATGAAGAGTTTGATGAGTGCTGCTTTCGTCATGGCAACATGCATACAAACACACAATCTTTCCTTGCGATGTATGCTTCCTGCCTCAACAGACACACGGTTGAGCAAACAAACATTCGACAATCGCACAAGTTACTCTCTCCTACCTAACTGTTAGTGCTTGACTTCCGTGGGGATATAGATGGTTCTAGAACGTTCTTCTGTTCTTCTTCTCTCTCCTTCTCGCACATGTAGTCACTCAAATAAATGTGTGGTTTCAGAGAAGCTGTAGCAAATTACACACTCACCGCCCAAGACTTCCTCTTACATTTCCTGTCCCTATGTGACAGACAATTCTTCATCCGAACACTTGAGTGTATGAAAGAGAGAGTACGTTATCATTGTGTATGTGATGGAGAAAGAAACAGTACATTATGACAGTCATTTGGGGCTGTCCTTGGGGACTGATAAATTATCAAATCTATAGTGAGGACAGGAAAATGCGACCATATGCAGAAATCACAATGACTAAATTCACCATAATTGCTCAAGTATTATAATATGATTTATACCAATGCTTGTCCACTACATGACCATTGTGTGTGTGTGTAGGTGTGTGTGCATCTATACGTGTGTACATGTGTATTTTTGTGAGTGTGGCGTGCACGCATGCATGTATGTGATTGAGAGTTTCTGTTTACTTGACTAGATATTGAGAGGCCATGCATGGCCTACATAGCCAACCACAGGTGAACAACACTGTCACCCCTACAAGCAACCACAGTCTACCTCCCGATAACTGTGGTTGTCTGTTACCTGACGATCCAAATAATGTTGCACAACATGTTGTACAGGAAAACCCACAGACAACTAGTTTATCTACCCTATGGTGTGTGTGTGTGTGTATGTATGTATGTGAGTCAAATACATTTCCTTTTGGGGCCATGTAGGACCAGCCGGCCTATATTCCATTTCAAGTTGGAACTCCAGGCTATTCTGTTTGTCAGCAAGAACCCAGTTTTCACTCTTTCACACAATTGTGTCCCGCTGTGTGTTAGAGAGCGGTTTTCTAAACCTGACAGTAAGGCTGGCAGGTTCCTTGTTATCATTATGGTGCATACGACATATGCCGCTGAGTAAGAATATCGTCTTGCTGGTGGTTGGACAAGTAGGCTTCCTTATCGAATGGGAGCAACAGTGTATAGGCTACCTCTCTCAAGGAATACCGATATTAAAACAGCCTGCTGCCAAAACTTCACCTAATATAAACTTCAATAATAGAAGTCCCCATTATTATTATTTTTCTTGTTCTCGACGGACAAGATTCAATGCCTAAAATGACAGTTTTTTCATCAAATCAAATATGTTGACTGACATACAAAAAAAAGTAAAAAAGTAATTTAATTATTGTTGGCCACCGGGTGTCACGCGTTTCCGATTACTAATTCTCTCGTGCTCGGGAACTCAACCAGTTTCACAGCAAACATGGAAACAATCAAAACGAGATTAACAATCCACAACTAAACATCAAAGTGAAGTTGCAAGGTAAGAAACCGCTTGATATTTCCCAATGACAACCTGTCAATGTTTAACGCACACAAATTATATCATGTTTACTAAACGAAAACACCAGTTGAAAACTGCCACTGGGAAATGAAACGCCCAGCCAACGATGCCTCGAAAGCGGCAGGAACACGGAAGATAGCTTGGTGTTTCTCATGGCCTCGGCGCTATGAATGTTATAGGAGTGGACTAACTACACTGCTAAATTTGCAAATTAGGCCAATGTCAGTACTGAATTCTGGCGTGCGTCAAGATGTGAAGCATAAGGACCTTTCTTTTGTTATTCCTGTGCCCCATAGCCTATATCGCGCGGCTGCAGTGACCCTTTTTTGTTTTAAAAACTCAACAACGATGTTTATAATGGGAAAATGTGTCCAAACTTTTGACTGGTAGTGTATATATAATAATGAAAGGAATCTCTGGCTCTGTGTGTGGTTTAGTGGGATTTTAGGGCAAGGAGTGTCCCACGATTATGTCAAGAACCTGGCACTGCAAAATTCTAATTTTGCACCTGTGTCAGTTTAACGACTCAAGGACGTGCGATGCCGCTTTTGACGTTGTTTGGACGAGCGCTCGAGATCCCCCCCCCAAAATATTTGTGGCAGGTTTCGCAACAGGTTTCGTTTCAGCCATGTTCCTGGCACTACACATAGCGTTGAGGTTCACTAGTTATAGGCTACACATCGTTTAGCTGAGCTCCACTAAGCGCTTGAACAACTGACCTCGCAGGGTTGTCTTTATGAAATAAATGCTGGACAATATTGAAAGTGGATACTTTTTTCAGCATGGGCGGCGGCAGGGTATGGCTTGGTTGGGTCACAGCCACACCAAGAATTGTTTGCCCCACCATGGAACAACTAAGAAAAGTACTGAGCAGATTAGGGTTAGGGTTAATTTAGGGTTAACGCCAACCCATTCCATTTTAATTTACCCCTTTTGAACACTACACTCCCTCTGACACTGTCCAGAGATCAGCGGGGAAGCTTTAAGGCCCATTGCACATCTATGGTGGTTACTAATACATGAGGTGTTAATAGCCTCATGGCCAATTGGGGGCCCGTGATACTGCTTACATTTACATGTATGCATTTAGCAGACGCTTTTATCCAAAGCCAGTTTTACAAAAGTGCATAGGTCACTGATCATAACAACTAGATAGCCAAACATTGCGGGTAGCCAAAACATGAAGCATACATTGTGAAAACTAAATAAGTCCCAAAGGGAAGAACCATAAGAGCATGTAGTTGAACAAGTTACAACTGCTGACTCAGCATCCACTAAATGCCATGCTAATGATCTCATAACATTTCATAGTCAGAAAATAAATTCTGAGTAATGGTTAAAGCTCACCCACTGCATCCCACACAGGACTCCCTTCTATACATGTTATGCATGCTTGCCATGCTTCCTGCCTCATCAGTATGTGTGAGTATGTTTTCCTCAATTCCTTTTCTTGGTCATTGAGTGAATACAACAGCCTAGCCAGATGTGAGGCAATATGGTGTGTGTGTGTGTGTGTGTGTGTGTGTACCTGTGTACCTAGATAGGAGAACACAGCTATTGCAATCCCCAGGGCAACAGGCATGGATCAAAGTAATTGGGTAGTTTGCTTCACGGTAAGTCTAAAGGATGTTTATGTGTGTTTGTGTGCAGGTTCATGTTGTGTAGCGTTATTATATTACCCTATTAGTTAGGGTGTTTCTGACTCTCAAACCCTGTACATTTGAACACACGCACAAAGTCTCTGACTGGACATCCGAGGTCAAACTAATGTTGATGCTTTGGATCTACTGCCGGACGCTGTCTCAGAGAGGAGGGGATGAGTGCAGAGATTTCAATGAGACTGTCTTAGATGAAGATTGGATGGAGGGAGAGATGGAGGAAGGGAAGATGGAGAGATGGAATCAAGGAGATGGGGGGGGGGGGAAGAGAAGGGATGGATTAGAGATGAAGATGGTGGAGAGAAATGGTAGATGATAATGAAGAGATATGCTGTCAAAGTTATTTTCATAAGAGGAAAAACTGGGACATGATAAATGGATCTGGAGTGCAGGCATACACACACGCACCCTCACACACACACACGCACCCTCACACACACACGCACCCTCACACACACACACACGCACCCTCACACACACACACACGCACCCTCACAAACACACGCACCCGCATGCACCTGCACACAGAATGCAGATAATGTCCTTGATGTGTGTATGAGGCTGGCTGATTCAGTAGATGAGGGAAGAGAAAATATTGACTACAGAAGGTGGTCAGACTGTGACACACCAAAGGTTGCCATTCACTCTGCATGTTCTGTCTGGTGTGAAATTGCAGAGCTATAAAACTTCCAGATTACTTGATTACAACCATGCCAACACACTAACATACGCCGAGGCTCAGTGTTGTAGGGAAGCAATTATTTGCTTGGCCAGTCTGATCCTGTTCTCAGTCTCAAGGACAGGCAGCCAGCCACCTGATTACAGCAGAGCAAGACAGCCAGACCGTGTGTGTGTGTGCACGCTTTTGTATCTGGTTTGTGGTGCTAACATGCTGCCTGTGTGTTATATTATGTATACTGTGTGTGTGTTCATCCTAGTATACAGGGTGTGTACAAAAGACAGGTCCTGACAGGCCCCTCCCAGCCTCTCCTGGGATCAACTGATCAAGCCAGGAAGTGTGGCTGTTCAGCCTGCACACACACGTCCCATGTGCATCTTATTGTGATGTGTGTAGGAAATTGAATAAGATGGGGAAAGAGTACAAGGGAGAAGGGGAAGTGGAGGTCTCTGTAACCTTGTGGCATAAGAGTGAGAAGAGGAGGGGGAGATGGAGATGTAGGGAAAGAGAGGGAGACGGGGATAAGAACAGAGAGTGGTGGGGCTCCCCCAGATGGCTGCTATACCTGGATGTGTCAGAAAGATACAGGGAGGGTGTTTGTGTGTTTGACTTTTAAGTGCGTTTATATGACCAAGGACACTTTGCATGTCGGGTTGTAAGAGAGTTGAATGATTGCTTCAGATCACCACAATAAAGACCATTAACGTTAGACAGATGAAGAACACCCTTGCCAAATGACCAATGATCACAGCCTGGTATTTATTGACCAATCGGCTTTAAGTTTTATGTCTTCCCCGAGGGGCTGTATGCATGTGTGCGTTAGTGTCAGCGCACATGCTGTCAGTGTGTATCTCTGCTCAGCAATGTTCTGGTGCTGAAGCTCTACTCTACTGAAACAAACAGGTTAGGCTGCATGGTGCAGAATGTAACATAAAGCTGGATGCCAAGTTCTAAATCCACAAACATTCAAGGACTTGGGACTTGATTTTAGTCAGTCCACTCTACTACTGTCTCTCCAGTTTAGTCCTCTCTCCACAATATTGTAGTCTGACTACTGTAGTCCTCTCAGTAGTGTCTAACAGTCATTTTCTGTACAATAATCTTCATTACAGTAGGCTAGTCCTCTCTAATGCAGTCTAATGCTGTTGTTTCCAGTTGTACTTTATACATGCTGTAGCCTACACCATTTTTGCATAGTGTGTGTGTGTGCGTGCACGCGCAAGGATCATACAGAGCCTATAATGTAGAAGAGGTGGGAGCATGAGTACCGTTCGAAACTGTCTTGCGTTATTTTCTCTCACTCTTTCACTCACTATCACTCGGTCATTTACGCGTACACATAGGTTCACTCTCACGCCCATCCATAAACGTTGCCTCTGGTCGCAGTTTTCAGGCGTTCTGTTGCCGAGAGACGATTAGCTTTACAGTACGATACGTTAACTGCACGAAGGCTCCCCGCCATTTCTCACGTTTAGAAACCGGGGATGTCGAGCAGTAACTCGAGTTCTTCGAGGAAGGAGTTTGATGTGAAGCAGATCCTCAGGATCAGATGGCGGTGGTTTGGTCACCCCACGGTCCCTCCGCCTCATACCCCACCGTTGGGAGACTTCTTAAAAAGGAAAGGTACGGACGACAGCACCGGAGAGAACCCATCAGTCAGTGGCTGTAACGCAGATGCCAGCACGTCAAACGTCAGCACTGGGAGAAACGGTCTTACGACCAGTAGTAGCAATTGTGCGAATTTATGTAACGCCAACAACGGAAAGTTGATGGAATATGTTGGGAGTAGCAACATTCCCGGAGCTGCTTCACCTGCAACCGAGAGTTCGGTTTGTCCTCGTTCTATCAGTGCACCGGAGGGTAGGAGCTCGGCGGCGCTGTCGTGGGTCTCCTCGCCGTCATTATCACACTCTCGCCCACTACAAAATACGGAGCCCCCCGGCGAGTGTCAAGTGCGACAGCCGCTATTGGTGGTTTCTGTTCCGGTAACTGAAGAGGAGACAACGGCATCCAGACCTGAGAATAGGAAGCACGCGGAAACCGACTCCAGCTCGTGCAGGTACGATAGGCAAAACATTTTTTTTGCATATAGCTGATATTGTTATCCCGTTTGCAGGGATAATGAGCCTACTGTGTTGTTACATTTAGCCCCTTCATTTGAGTTTGTCAGGTCAGCCAGTGGTCTTATCTGATTGCAAAAATGCTAAAGGACTATTTTTGCAGCTAGTTTCCAAAACCCCCTCTGCAATGAATGTAGGAGTTTATCTCCAATCATCCAGCATTTTTAGAGCTTAGGCAACTCCCACTTACTGACATTGACATCAGTCAGTATCTGTCCACAGTGTCCAGACAGAACCTATAAGGTAATGACTAAGCCTACAGGAACACGTGTCATGCTTCGCTGTCTGTATGGCTTCCTCCCTCACTTGCCCACTTTGGGTTTAAAACTATTGTCCTCTGACCTATGCACTTCTGATCTTTTATTTTCTGTTGTACTTTGTACACTGTGCTATATTTGTATGTTTCTTTGGATGAAAGCGTCTCCTCAATGAATTAAATGTCAAACATTTCCAGAACTATGTGTCAATTGTGATGATCTGTGTAATCAAGTGTTCTAATATACACACAAATGCATAAAGTATTCTCATTAAGGCTTGTACACAAATGTTGAACATCCTTGATGTGTGTGTGTGTGTGTGTGTGTGTGTGTACCGTTTGACCAGTATCTTTTGTATTCACTGTCGTAGTTGAAGAATGATGGTTTGCTTCATGCACATAGGCAGTATGATGCAAATGGTTTATGCCTCTTTGTAAGGTATGTGTTTGTGTGCACATGTTGCTATTGGATTATAGAGAGTTTCACTGAGTGTAAAATGTTTGCATGTATGTAGCATCTAAGCAGTATAAATCTTCCTAAACATCTGGCTTTCTCTCTCTCTCTCTCTCTCTTTCTTTCTGTCTCACACGCACACAAACACTGTCCCTGTTGAGCCACTGCCAGGCTTCATTAAGTGGACTAGAGGGTGGACGTTTCCCCACTTCAAAGCCTCCTCTGGCAGCATGTAGACCCACATGCTCAGAACACACACAAACGCACATACAGTACACACACAAACTAGATAAATGAAGTTCAGGGAAGGGGGAGAGGAAGAGGAGATGACGGGCAAAGAGATGGGAAGAATGTTCTTCTTCAGACAGCGATGCATTCGTTAGGGTAGTTCATACTCACACACTCCAGTCCAATGTGTGTGTGTATCTTATCCATCTCACTCAATCTTCCTCTTCCTCTGGACAAGCACAGAGCATGTGGAGGTGCCAGGAGGACCTTACTGTAACGCACCAAATAAACTAATGGTACAATCGTCTGATGCACACAGCGCACAAGATGGACCTCTGCTTATGAATTAGACAACCACACAAATACAGCCCACACCATATTTTCACTCTCCTTTTAAACCCTCGAGCCTCACTAAGCATGCTCTCCTTCTCTGTGTGTGTGTGTGTGTGTGTGTGTGTGTGTGTGTGTGTGTGTGCGCGTGCGTGCGTGCGTGTCGTTGCAGGACGTCCAACAGCAGTGCAACGCTGTCCTCATGCGTGTCTATGGAGCTGTGTGTGTGTCCAGAGGAGTGTGTGTTCTCTGCCGCCTCGCACGCCAACTCGACCTTCTCCAAGATGGAGACCTACCTCCACACGCAACAGCTGTGTGACGTCACCCTCGTGGCCAGGGACAGGAGGATACCTGCACACAGGTAACACACACACACACACACTGTCTCACGCCCACATCTTACAGTGGACTGATCCTCTGATCCTCTGATGCTAATATGTGTGGGCCTGTGGGAGGGAGGGAGATATCAAACATGGTGTCGTCCCCGTCCTCCTCGATTTAAGGAGGACAGCCTGAGAAAGACCTCGTAAGAAAGAGCCTGCTGTAAAGGTGCGTGTGTGTGTGTGAATCCTAACACACACTCGCTTTCTCTCACACGCGTGCTCACGCAAACGCACCATAAGTTCTGAATAAACCATTCATATACCTTCACAGCGTATTTAGAGTTGACTCAGGAGTTTGTGCTGTGAGAGATCACAAGCTCAGCATTCTCTCTCCTCCTCTCCCTCTCACCCCCCCCTGCTCCGCCCCCTTTTGTAGATTATTCCCCATGTCCCAAGGAACTCATCTGTTTTACACTCCTGAGTACCTATTAGATATAAACTCCATCAATGGCATGGAAAACTATCAGTTCCCTATATAGTAGAATAGAATGGAATCTTGTTTCCATTCTGAGTCGTGAGTAGTGTGTGAGTCTTGAGTAGTGCGTGCGTGTAATCCCTCTTACTGGTGTGAGAGGCAAGTTTATTTAACAAATCCTGTTTAAGTAACCATATAATTGTTTTATTGCCGTTTCTCTCTTTAGTAGTAGAAGTAGTAGGTACTTTAGTCATCTCGAGTGGAAAAAACTCACTTTCTCACGCTCTGCCTTCTTGCAAATACATTTCTGCTAACAGCAGGGCGTGGGGTCTAATCCCACACCTGCGTGGGATTAGTTCCATGTGTCAGACTTCCATGTGTCAGGCTGTCTATTCTGTTCTAATCCCACCCAGACTGGTGCTCTCCTCTGTGTCAGATTACTTTGCGGCCATGTTCACCAGTGATGTCCGTGAGGCCAAACAGGAGGAGGTGAAGATGGAGGGGGTGGATCCTGATGCCCTCTGGGCCCTGGTGCAGTATGCCTACACAGGTACACACTCACAGTCCTATCTAACACAGGAAACGGGGAGGAAGATTTATAGCTCTCTTCTTCAATTTGTGATCAACATACACACAACTACTGCACATTATGTGTGTGTGTGTGTGTCTTTCCTAGGTCGTGTCGAGCTAAGGGAGGACACCATTGAGTCTCTGCTGTCGGCCTCATGTCTACTCCAGCTGTCCTCTGTGGTCCAGGCCTGCTGCTCCTTCCTCACCAAGCAGCTGCACCCCTCCAACTGCCTGGGCATCTGCTCCTATGCCGACGCCCAGGGCTGCTCCCAGCTGCAGCACGCTGCATATGTCTACACCATGGTGCAGTTGAAGACACAGACACATGCCCACCCCACACATACACACTCCCACACAGAAGGAAAGAAAGCCATGAATGAAAACGTGAGGGAACTGGCTTTTCACATGGTCACCATAGCAGTGGCACGACGACATCACTTTGTGAAGGTCATGTTTTCTTTCATGGCTTTTTTCAACTTCTCTCTGTCTTTGTCCCTCACCCTCCATGTCGGTCTCTAATTGTCCGTCTCTCTCGTACTCGTTCTCCCCCTATTGTCTGTCTCCATCTCGCGCCCTTGCTCTTTCACCGCAGATGATGTTGAAGTGGTCTCTTATGTGGCAAAACAATTAATACTGATCCTTTCTCCTCTGTCCCTCCTTCCTTCCCTTTCTCCTTTGCTCCTCCTCCCTCCCTCTATCCAGGAACACTTTGTGGAGGTGGTGGCGGGACAGGAGTTCCTCCTCCTTCCCCTAGAAGAAATGGAGAGACTCCTTTCCTCCGACGACATGAACGTGCCCGACGAGGAAACCGTGGTGACGGCACTGTTGGGCTGGGTCCGCCATGACTGCCCCTCCAGACAACAGTATCTGCCTTCCCTCCTGGCTCATATTCGCCTGCCCTTATTGAAACCTCAGGTCAGGAGACACTGTCCTTCCCTCTGTCTGTCCCTCCCTCCCTTCCGCTGTTCTGCCTTTGGACCTTCATGCCACAGAGAGACTTGGTCACCAAACACTGGGCATCGCATGATCCTTATTCATGTCAAGAGTATTTCGATTCTCTCCCCAATCCAAAGATTGCTCAATACTTATGAACCGAGAACCAAACTGAACAGTCACACCGTCCCTGAAGAGACATACGGAGCAGTTCTTCACAAGTCCTCTCTCTTGCTGCGTGTGTTTTAGTTCCTGGCTGACCTGGAGTCTGTGCCCCTGCTGAGGGACAGTGTGGAGTGCCAGCGACTGCTGATGGAGGGCATGAAGTACCACTTGCTGCCCCAACGACGGCCACTGCTGCAGAGCCCCCGCACACGACCCCGCAAGGCCACCGTTGGCGTGCTGTTCGCCGTGGGGGGCATGGACGCTACCAAAGGTAACACACACATGGCATGGATGCCACCAAACATTGACACACAAACTCACACCAACACACATGCGCAACCGATATCATTTCTCCCGTCGCTCTCCCTGCTACCAGGTGCCACCAGTATAGAACAGTACTGTCTACGTAGAGACACGTGGAGACAGGTGGCAACCATGTGTGGGCGGAGACTCCAGTTTGGTGTGGCGGTCCTTGACAACCGTCTCTATGTGGTGGGGGGGCGTGACGGCCTGAAGACTCTGAACACTGTGGAGTGTTACAACCCCCTCAGCAAGAGCTGGAGCATCATGCCCCCCATGTCCACACACAGACACGGCCTGGGTAGGATCACACACCCATACAAACATGGACACACACACACACACTGTGTGGATGTGAAGTAGTGATTGTGTGTTTGTAGGTGTTGCAGTCCTGGAGGGTCCTATGTATGCAGTAGGAGGTCACGATGGCTGGAGCTACCTCAGTACTGTAGAAAGGTACTGCACCCTTAGCTCTTAGTACTGGAGAATTGGTGAACACTCGACTAGAAAACATGCCTTAATAAGCTTACTTTGCGGGCAAATTATGAGTATTCAGTAATCCTAAAATGTTGTTTGTTATGTTGAGTGGCTTTCGCAACACTCATTTTCGTAATATGAAGAAAAGAAAAAAGTGGGGGAAAAGAGGAGAGGAGTGTAGATATTTTTGTTCAACCCCTTGAATGTAAGCTGAAAGGCTGCACTTTAACTACAGCTCAGTGGCTTCGTTTCAAATCCATTGTGGTGGTTTACAGAGCCAAAATTATGAAAATGGTGTCACTGTCCAAATATGTATGGCCCTAACTGTATACCTGCTCTGTGGGGGTCGGGCTTCTGATGGGATCAGTACAATGGTGTGACTGTGTGTTTGTGTTAACCCTCTCTGCTCCAGGTGGGACCCCCAAGCTCGTCAGTGGAGTTTCATTGCCAGCATGGCCACGCCCAGAAGCACAGTGGGGGTCGCAGTCCTCAATGGAAAGTAAGTACACACACGCACACATACATTTCACAGTATGGCTGTCATGCTCACAACATTTCAGTTGCTTAACTGTTGTACAAGAAATAGTGATAAACTGTTCACAGTATTTTAAGTTCATGTCGAATTGTCTTCGTTTTTTATTTATTTAATAAAAATAACCATTATATAAAGTAAACCTTCACAGAGCAGCATGTGGAGTGAGGAAGTGAGAGAGAAAGGGAAGGAAGGCAGTGAATATGATCTCTCTCTCCCCCCAGGTTGTATGCTGTGGGTGGTCGTGACGGCAGCTCCTGCCTCAGGTCTGTGGAGTGCTTTGACCCTCACACCAACAGGTGGAGCTGCTGTGCACCCATGGCCAACCGGCGTGGGGGGGTGGGCGTGGCCACCTGGAACGGCTTTTTGTATGCCATCGGAGGGCACGATGCCCCCGCCTCCTCCCTTGCCTCACGGCTCAGTGATTGTGTGGAAAGGTGAGGGGTGACCAGGTGGATGGGTGAGGGAAATGGGGGATGGGTGAGGGCAATAGGTGAGGATAACATCATTTTGTGTGTGTGTGTGTATAGGTACGACCCTCAGACAGATGCTTGGACGGCGGTCGCCCCCATGAGCATCAGTAGGGATGCAGTGGGTGTGTGTCTCCTTGGTGACCGTCTCTATGCTGTTGGTGGTTACGATGGCCAGGTGTATCTCAATGCTGTGGAGGCCTACGACCCTCAGACCAACGAGTGGACGCAGGTATATCACATACAAACACACACACACACACATGGATATATACAGTACACATAGACAAGCACATATACACATGTTCAGTCACAGTGAAGTGTGTAAAATCTGACCAGTCTCCCAGTCCTTGCTGCTGCTGTTGTTTCTTTACCTTATTCAGCAATAACGGTGTTTCTTAATCTGCTCGTTTTCATGTATTTGGCCTCTAGGTGGCGCCATTGTGTCTGGGCAGGGCTGGAGCTTGTGTTGTGGCAGTCAAACTGTGAACACGCACCCGTGTGAACACACGCCTGAACGCCCTGTTGACCTCATCCTACTTCTGCCATCCCCGTCCTTCCTCCAGTGGGTGGACAATCATCCCATACATTCCTGTAGACCAGGAGAGAGGGCGAGACCAGGAGAGAGGGCGAGACCAGGAGAGAGGGCGAGACCAGGAGAGAGGGAGAGACCAGGAGAGAGGGGGAGAACAGGACGCCAGATAGTTGAAGAGCTCTCTCTCTGTCATTCTCTTTCAAGCTCAGTATTTTTCTGACCATGCACACACACACACACAGGTACTTGTTTTGGCACCTCTGTGTGCTGACAGATGAGTGGATTAAAGATGAATATGAAAGAGTGTAGGGGAGGATGTAGAAAGTATGATGTACATCAAATGCTTTCATTCTCTTACATGTTTTCTTTCTTTCTCTCTGTCTCCCTCACAGCAAAGAGGGAGTGTAGCATTTGACATGTTTTATCACAAACCAGAAGACAGTTGTTGTGTTGTAAAGGTTTTGCTATTTATCCTGTTTTCTCTGGGGTCTGTATGTGTGTCTGTCTGTTTTAAAGGGTGGGATCTTTTTTATTTGATCTGCCTCTGTTACTCCTCTGTTGCCATACTCACAAATAGAACTGCACTCCCACAAACACACCCAAACGCATAAACACATCCACCCACACACCAAATACAAACACAAATACATACTGTACATATGCACAAACACGTCCGCACAGTCAGCCCCCCACACGTACACAAACATATACACACATCCACACAGACACACTCACAGATACACTAAAACAACACTGCACAGTCTCGGGAGCCCCCAGAATGCCTTCTGGACTAAAGCACAAGCAGGCATGCTGCTGTGTTGTGTCTGTATTTGAATCTTATGGTTTCCTCGTGGTAGGACCAGGCTTCCCTTTATTTATATGGCACATCTCTCAAAGCTTGTACCTAATCCTGTTTAAGGGGAGAAGGGGAGGGGCCTAGCTGGGGGTGTAGAAAGACCGAGTGGAATACAAAACAGTGACATTCTCATTTAAAGTACAGCATATTCTTTTAGCAATGATAATGTGTAAGATTATGTAAACATCTGGAGATGTCTGTTCTTATATAGTAAACTACTGTCTTTTTCAGTATTGCTAGTTCTGTGTGTGTACGCGTGTGTACGTTCTTACTGTGAGTGGTGTTTCCACCTCATCTCTCTACTAACAGGATGTCTTCTATATTTTACAACTCTGATGTGTATACTTGTTTTTTTACATTAAAATGAAAATGGTAAAACAACTGAATTACTTTTTTTTAATGGTTGGTATACATTTTGTTGTTGTGGCAGCACCAGAGCAGTTGAGCAGCTGAAGTGCTGCCAGCACCATGAACAGTAGTGATGTCATCCTTGAATGGTTTATTATTTTTAATTAATTTTGACTATGACTCTGGACTATGAATTACACTCGACCGGCTCTGTTCACCACTCGACTGGCTCTCCGGGTAACCTATGATTGAGTATTTTGTTGCATGGGCTCAGTATCAGAAACGAAAGACGGGTACCATTACTGGGATATTGGGAAGTGTGCTTGCGTGAGAGTTAGTGTGGTCAAGCAGAGAGAATGATCCTTGCGTCTTTTTTCTGATACAAATCGGGGCCCGATAATATTTTTTTTTACATTTAGTCATTTACTAGACGCTCTTATCCAGAGCGACTTACAGTAAGTACAGGGATATTCCCCCGAAGCAAGTAGGGTGAAGTGCCTTGCCCAAGGACACAACGTCATTTCGCACAGCCGGGAATCAAACCGGAAGCCTTCTGATTAGTAGCCCGATTCCCTAACCGTTCAGCCATCTGACTCCCTACTCCTTTTTATGAACCTAATTATTCAAAATCATATTATTTTAAGGCATTTAAATGTATACTACGTTGAGATTATACATATAGGCTACAACAGTTCTGGATAAGAGCGTCTGCTAAATGACTCAATGTAACAGTTCTGTTATCAATGGAGTTTTCCGGTAATTTTTTCTATTTTCTTGCAACACTCGCTTAGTTTGACCAAATATGTACAGTATATTTGTTTTTTGATAGTGTAGTGTAGGCCGCCGGCTTCACACTCCCGAACAGTAGGTGGCGGTAACCCATCTCTTAACGTTCGTTGCAATCTGCCATTATATTAAAAGAAGTAGTTTGACCAAAGAGCCTACCCGTAGATGAGTCATAACATGGCGACCCCCTCATAAGCCACGCTGGTGTTTTGCTAATTATCGTTCAAGTTTTACGGAAGTGAATATCAAATAATTTGTAATCATGTCGGGTCGACACAACAACAAATTGCCAAATAATCTTCCACAATTGCAAAACCTTATCAAGAGAGATCCTCAATCATACACTGAAGAGGTCAGTCTACCAACGCTAATAGTTGATAGCTAGTTAGCTGGATGTTACAGCTGGTTAGCTTAGCTGACATGTGTAAAACTAATTGTCAAACAAACATATGAGACGTTTGTACAGCAAACACGTTTACATCGAGGTTTGCTCCTACACACGTTAGAATATCATGTCAGGGTTTTAAGAATGTATTACGTTGACATTTTGGTACACACTTCTTTCTGCAGTTCCTGCAACAGTACCGACATTATCAGTCCAATGTGCAGATTTTCAAGCTACAGCCTGACAAGCCAAATAAAGAGCTTGGAGACCTGGTCATGTTTCTTGCTCAGGTTAGTAAGAATCCAGATCATGTGTTTTTAATGTCTTGATTTTATCATTTACACTTGAAAACAGTAATCAATATCCAGGCCCCAAATTCGGCTGGGACCATGATGTTAATGATTATATTGTAATCACTACTATACATTTAGCAATGTCACTTTGGTTAAGAGTGACTGATAAATGAAACACACGCTGTCATGTGTCCCCCGGCCTATAGGATGGTTATATTGACTGTTTGTCTTTCAGGTCGGGCACTGCTATCTGCAGCAGCTCTCCACGTTGCCCCAGGAGTTGACAGAGTTGCTTCTGAGCCATCACACGGTCTTAGAATCAGACTTACGAATGGTGAGAGGGAAACTATGGACATAATGATTGACGCTATGGGGTTTGTTTAGATAGCTAAGCCATATTCATAAGTAACATGTTTTCATGTTTTTCATTTCTTTTCACAGACCTTCTGCAAAGCCCTGATTCTCCTGAGGAACAAAAATCTCATCAACCCCACAGGTCTTCTGGAATTGTTCTTTGAATTGCTGCGATGTCATGACAAGCTCCTAAGGAAGGTAAGCCTGCTGTATCTGAACCAGCTGCATCTGTATCTATCCACCTGTCTACCACACTTAACCCTCACATGCAATCTATTCGCAGACATTGTACACACATATTGTGGCTGACATCAAAAACATCAACGCCAAGCACAAAAACAACAAAGCCAACACGGTAAGTGTATCTAGAAATCAGGGATGGGGAAACGATCGACCCAGTTCAGTATCACAAGTCTTTCCATCTGCAATATTTGTATCAATTGTTTTCTTCTATTATATCTATATAGCCTATTGGTAAATGCAAACTATACCATCAATCCTCATAACAAACTGTATATTTCCTGTCCTTGTGTTTATTTAAAATTAGAATACACATATAGCCTATCCTGCACCAGCACAATTCACATCCAAAGTCTGGAAACACTAGCCCCTTTTACACAGCTTGTTAAAGCCCCCTGTTAAAGGTATGGACATGGAATGGGGGGTCTCCGTTGTATGAAAAAGCAGGCATGCTATCTAAAAGCGCACACGTGGCAGCATTATGCCGGCTTTGTTTGGTTCTGTGTAAACAAGCAAAGCCGGCATGTTGATGGGTCTCCTTCATGGCAATTTTGCAGGGTCTTGGTGTTAAAAGGGTCTTCTGGTTTTTAGGCATTGTGGAAATATCACAAATGTATCTAAATTGTGCGTGTGTTTTTGTCTCCAGATGTTACAGAACTTCATGTACACCATGCTGAGAGACAGTAATCCCATTGCAGCCAAGATCTCTCTTGATGTGATGGTGGAACTGTATAAGAGGAACATATGGTGAGTATTAATGCTATTTACCAAAAGTTTGAAGCAGATCTGTAATAAAAAGAAATGCAATCATTGTTCACTGTGTCTATCTGCTATCCATCACAGGAATGATGCCAAAACTGTTAATGTCATCACGACTGCGTGTTTCTCTAAAGTTACAAAGGTAAGAGCTCTTCATCTCCATCCTTGTCCCTTATTCTCAGTCATCTTAAATAATCAAATCAAAATAGCTTTTGAATAAAAAACATTTTTGGACATCCTCAGAATAGGGTTCAGAATACATACACCAAGTCACTTCCGTGTCAAATTTGCATGTAATGTAAAACATTGTCTTCTTCGCCCCTTTGCAGATCCTTGTAGCAGGCATGAAGTTCTTCCTGGGTAAAGATGAGGATGAGAAGAATGACAGTGGCTCAGAGTCCGAGGCAAGTATGGGCGATGGTGTGCATGTACACAGCAGCTGAGAAGCAAGCTTGTTCTTGTGAGAGGTAGGTAGGTAGGTAGGTAGGTAGGTAGGTAGGTAGGTAGGTAGGTAGGTAGGTAGGTAGGTAGGTTAGGTAGGTAGGTAGGTAGGTATGGTAGGTATGGCAAACTGTGTGTCTCACACGTATCCTTTGACAAAACATGTTGCTGGTAGAGGGGATCTGCAAAGCACAAGTGTTCTGTAAACTCTTCAGAAATGTTATAACGTGTAATCATTTATTAATTTAGCATGTTTAAAAAACGTTATTAAAACCTGCAACCTCTTGAGACCAAATGCTCTACCACAGAGCTTATACTTATGTAACCTTTCCAGAAAGGGCCTGGCTTAAACCTAAGCTGCTCCCTCTCGCTTCTGGCCCAGAGAATAAGTCATCTCAGCCCAGTTTGATTTAAAGAGAAAAAACGGACTTCTGCGAGAGAAGTTCTGATCGAAGTCATGTTTATTGTTGTTTCCAGGAAGAGGGGCCGTCGGCTAGAGACTTGATGGTGAGATATTCCACAAACAAGAAAACCCCCAAGTCCAAGAAGAAAATGGAGAAGGCCATGAAAGTCCTCAAGGTATGTCGATGACCATCTAGTAGTAACTTCTGTGTTGTCTCTGACCAGAGGTTTGTTTGTCTTCATCCTATTATTGGAACTTGTTTTTCATCAAACAATGTTTTCTATACAGAAACACAAAAAAAAGAAGAAGGTTGAGGTGTTCAACTTCTCAGCCATCCATCTGATCCATGATCCACAAGGTATGGGCCACACCTTTGGCACATGCTTGAAAATGAAACGTACCTCTGTTGCAATTCCTCTTACAATGGATTTTTATAATACCCAGATTTTGCGGAGAAGCTTTTAAAGCAATTGGAGGACTCCAAAGAGCGCTTTGAGGTGAAGATCATGATGATGGACCTGATATCTCGACTGGTCGGTATTCATGAGGTAAGGGCATGGCTGCAGTCAAGGAATTGCATCAGAAAACGAAGTCCAAGCATTGGATATTGACAGTGGTGTCTCTCCCACAGCTCTTCCTCTTCAACTACTACCCATTTGTCCAACGGTTTATTCAGCCCCATCAGAGAGGTAAGTGTTCCAGCTACTTAACCCTTGTGCTGCCTTCGGGTCACATGACCCAAAGGTTCATAACGAACTATCGTTGTGTTTACCCAATTTTACCCAATACAAAAACAAATAAAAATAATTTTCTTTTAACCTTCGCAATGTGGGGGGTCTGAGACAGCCCAACGGTTAAAAGAAAATGCTTCACTTTGTTTTTGTATGCGGCAAAGTTGTTGCAATACGATGGTGGGTCACAATGACTGATGGGTCAGAATGACCCGAAGGTAACACAAGGGTTAACATGTCAAACATTTTTGGGACTAGTTGTACAGGGGCAACATGAAAGTGATTGTATGCTATATCTTTCTCTGTTTCTACCCATTTAGAGGTGACCAAGATCCTTCTGTGTGCAGCGCAGTCCTCTCACCAGCTAGTCCCTCCTGAGGTAAGACGGGATCCGGCCAGAGAGAGAATCAGCATAGTTCAGCTCACGTCGGAGACATGATGCGTTTGCTCTCACCTTCACAGATCATTGAGCCTGTGATCATGACCATCGCTAATAACTTTGTGACGGACAGAAACTCAGGCGAGGTGATGACCGTTGGGTAAGTTGTTAACAATTTGGGAGCTACAATTGTTGGAAGATATTGCTTACTGTGTGTGATACTTGATTCCTAAAGTGGCTGGGCTGTTTACATAGTGTGTGCTGAAATGTGGGCACTGTAACTGCTAATAAATATACCACATGTGTAGTAGTATATCTAATGAGGGGATTGGTATCTGTATCTGTAGCCTCAACGCCATCAAGGAGGTTGCAGCTCGCTGCCCCCTCTCTATAACAGAGGACCTCCTCCAGGATCTGGTCCAGTACAA
Source organism: Osmerus mordax (assembly GCF_038355195.1). NCBI lineage: Eukaryota > Metazoa > Chordata > Actinopteri > Osmeriformes > Osmeridae > Osmerus > Osmerus mordax. The sequence continues at coordinate 8,179,504 of NC_090063.1, read as the reverse complement.
GACTCACAAAGATAAGAGTGCGTAGTCACAACCTGTTTCTTTACTTGACATATATAATCGCTATAAAAGGGTTGTTCGTACATAACTAGTGATTTTCTTTCCTCTTCCTGTTAGATGTGATGATGTCAGCCAGAGGACTGATTCAACTGTTCAGGAATCTGAACCCACAAATGCTGCATAAGAAAGACAGGGTGAGTACTAATGTTTCCATTTACCCCCCCCCCTCTCCCCCCCCCACACACACTGTCCAATTAGGAAATTGTTGCAGAGAAAATGAGCATAGACAAAGTGTGTCAACAGTGAACAAATGACAACTCATGGTCTTGTGTCCAGGGGAGGCCAACAGAGTCGTCAGTGGAGGCCAGGATCCAGGACTACGGGGAGATGGAGTCCAAGGACTACATCCCAGGAGCTGAGGTCCTAGAAGTAGAGGAGGACCAGGAAGCGGATGAGGATGAGGGTGAGGACTGCAAAAACACGGTTTCTCTATACACATACATGGTTCATGGACTGCAGAAATTCCCTAAACAAGGTTAAAAAGAATAATAACAAAAAATAGAAATGTGTACAATAACTTTCTGTTTCTTCTTAATGGGGACCAGAAGGGTGGGAGAGTGCCAGTATAAGTGATGGTGGTGAAGATGGCGAGTGGGTGGATGTGCACCATTCCTCAGACGAGGGCGCTGGAGAAATGGTGAGGACCGTCCTGGTCGCAGTGTCTATTACACACATACCTGTAAATCAACATGACGTATTGAGCAGTTCCTCTGTATGTTCTGACCGGTGCCTCCTCTATGTTCTGACTGGTGCCTCCTGTATGTTCTGACTGGTGCCTCCTCTGTATGTTCTGACTGGTGCCTCCTCTGTATGTTCTGACTGGTGCCTCCTCTGTATGTTCTCACCGGTGCCTCCTCTGTATGTTCTGACCGGTGCCTCCTCTGTATGTTCTGACCGGTGCCTCCTCTGTATGTTCTGACCGGTGCCTCCTCTGTATGTTCTGACTGGTGCCTCCTCTGTATGTTCTGACTGGTGCCTCCTCTGTATGTTCTGACTGGTGCCTCCTCTGTATGTTCTGACTGGTGCCTCCTCCAGGCCGAGAAGCTCCAAAGCATGCCTGTGGAGGAGAGGAAGGCCAAGGCCAAGGCTGTCAGCTCCAGTCGAGTCCTCACCCAGGATGATTTCAAGAAGATCCGCCTGGCCCAGATGGCTAAGGAGCTGACCGGTGCCCCGGGCAAGGCTCAGAAGAGGAAGATGGTGGATAGTGATGACGAGGGGGACAACAGGTGAGTCACGTTTGCAACTGGTAGTTTCAATCAGATGGTCTTGATCAACTTTGTTTAATACTAGAACTGGGATTTCATAACTACAAGAATTGCCATATACCAATAGTCTTTTTGACCGCAAGATTCCAAACTATATAATCTCTGTGTTCATGACAAAATTCCCCATTTAGATTTAATTGAATTAAGACATGTTCTATTCTATTCAGCTACTCTACCGATTAGACAATTTAATCTAATAATTTGTTTTGTGACAGTCAGGTACTAGAAAGATTTTCTTTTTATTCAACAAAGTTATTAAGTGGCTTGGATCCCATTGTTCTCACAATTGTATCCAGAGGAATACTGTGTTGGAATGTGAATTGTGTTCATTGTTTACCTTGACGTGGTATGATGCAACATTTTTCAGAGGGGAGCTTCTGACCTTGAGAAACATTGAGAAACTGCACAAGAAACCTAAGGCAGACAAGGAAACACGCCTGGCAACGGCAATGGTAGGTCTCTTTATTAGGAAGGCTGCTCTGCATTGTGACTGACCTCACCTCTCTCCTGACAGTTAAGCACCTGGTCCATGTCTGTCTGTTTCAGGCTGGCAGGTCAGACAGGAAAGAGTTTGTGCATAAGAGGACAAAGCTCAACCCGTTTGCCAGCACCAGCAACAAGGAGAAGAAGAGGAACAAGAACTTCATGATGATGAGGCATAGTCAGAACGTCAGGACCAAGGGGAAGCGCTCCTTCAGGGACAAACAGGTGAATGAGTGAATTGCTTGAAAGCTGATATTACATTGTGCATATGGTGTTTAACTGAATCATTCTAGTTTTTGGATTACATCTGGGTTGTGTATCTGCAGGTGTTAACCTGACTGATATTGATTCATGTTGATCAAATCCGCATTAAGTTAGTTGTGTTCTGTGCCTTTTCCATCCAGATTGCTCTAAGAGATGCCCTAGTGAAGAGAAGTAAGGTCCATAAGTAACATCTCTGGAGTGAAAGGTTCTTTCCTTACCCAGCATCATCAAGATCTTGTGAAATGGGACTTTACTTTGTATAAAAACAAATGGCTGCCTTAAATTGGGCAATGAAGTTTTCTTTGTAATGTGGGGTGTAACATCTGTATTTGTGTATAGGTAGGCTATAGTGCCATCTATTAAAATATAATTAACTTCATTTGTGGATTATTTTACATTAAAATAAATTGCATAAAGTATACATAACAACATATACTGTATATATATTGCTCAAAATTTTTAATTTAATTAAACTAGTCAATGAAACTTCAGGAATATCAATCTGCAGAAAGTAAATGTGGGCAGAACGGTTACTCGTAATCAGGGGCGATTTTAGGATCAGACCTTTAGGGGGGTGCTCAGCCCCTAATGAGAATGTGACATCAATCTTTTTTTTTTTTTCATATTTTAAATCTAAATTTTTTAATTTCTCTTTCTAAAACCCACTAGAGGACACTATTTAAAAGGATATTTTCAAAACTTTCTTCTGGGGGGAACATGCCCCCAGACCCCCCTAGTTTTGCTGGGTCACAGGAAAAATTATAGGTTTTATCTAGGAGCTTAGCCCCCTCAAAAGTGGGAACCTAGATTCGCCCCTGGTCTGTAAACCTCTCCCCACTCTGCCTATGATTGGCTGTGAGGTTTAGGCATTATTTTTTATTTTATTTTTACCCACCCCTAAAAAGGCTCTAAAATCGCTACTGCTCGTAATATTTATATAGTTTGTTTTCCTCACACACGTCTTTTTCACTCCATTTCATCATTATCATGAAGATTTCGTCCAGAAGTGTTATTTGCGCTTGTACTGAGTGATAATTGTTCCATAAACACCTTGTACAATCCAACTCAAATTCGAAATCAAAATTCAGCGCTGTTTCACCATCAGATTGTCCACTATGGGAGTGCTGGAGGGGGAAATGCCCCGACTGCATGGAATACAGGATAACATCACATATCTTACCTTTACATAACTTCAAAACAGAGTGTAGCCTATTTGGGCTAAGCCCCGAATGTTTACAACGTCTGAATGTTTACACTCGGATCGATAAACAGTCTCAAAAATTGTAGCAATATAAAAAATAATACGATCCTTTCCGTACTCATGATACTCCCCCAGAAATGTTCACTGCACCCCCAGTCAAAGCAGGCTGCATCCGGCCCTGCCAGCTAACATCACAATTCCCAGACGTTATACATCAGAGTTTCTTCCCTTCTGGGTTGTGATTGTGAATAACAAATCAAACTGTAGGCTGGGAGATACCCTGCCCCCACCTTGTATATGCTAAATGCACTATCCAGTTGACCCCTCTTCTGTCAGACCAAAGGGCTTAGTTTTGGTTGTTTGGCCAATGTAAAAAACCCTCGTACTAAAGGTTAAATACTGTGCTGACTGTCTGTCTGTGCAGAGAGACCAGTTACAAAAAGAGATTGAAGAGATCAAGACAAGAAATGAGATGAACCACCCTGCACAATACCATACAATACATTCTGATTTGTTGATGTTATCCTGTAGGATTCCAAGATTCTTTCATAGCTTGACATTCACAACTAGGGGAGGGGAGGAATGTAAACTATGTTTTATACGGAAAGGAGAAGAGGTGGAGAGCGGGGGAGAGGAAGTGAGAGAGCAAAAAGTCAGGGGGGGTGATGAGAGGATTAGCAAGGTCAGAAAGGAGGAGGAGGAACAAAGCCGACACTGACCTGTTGAGGAAAAAGGAAGAGAAAGACAGATTAAGAAGGGGGCGGGGTGTTTACGATAAGAACTACTCCTCAATATCATTCCTTTTCAATACAGTTTAATCTACAGTGTTCACAAATGTAGAAACAACTTCAGCTTTCTCATTGGGCTGTTGGGTTGTGGTCACATGGCTGTTTAGTTTCGCTTGGTGTTATCTATCAATACTGTATCATGCTATCAATATGTCCCAATAGTGTTCAATAGTCCCACTAACTGTTCATTTTTGGTCCTTGATTATCAGCAATAGGGTAAGGGTATTTTTGTTTGGATAAAATCGTTTGCTATCCAAATAAATGTAAAGTAATGATTCTAGTGTAAGGCAATTTCCTGTTGTGGATTTAAGCAAATCAAGATGAAACAATGATTCTAAGAACAACCTATGGTGTAACCATATGTTGGAAATTAATGTGTGGTTGATGACTGACTGGTTGTTTCTTGGTGAAATGTGACAACTGCTGGGTGACTGACAGCAGTTTCCCTTTGGTGTCTTTGAATTTGCTTAGCTCATCATCCACAGTGAGTGTGTTGAAACACTGATTTAGCATTCGTGGAAGTGTGAGAGAAAATACAGTGGGACAGAGCATAAGAGCAAGGTTATAGCAAGACATCCAAAACCTGGATTTCCACTTAATCTTTTGAGGAAGCTTGGAAGAAATCACTCTTCACTTTATATGATTGACCTCTGGTGGAACTATGACTAGCATGTATGAGCATGTCTGATTGGTGGACTGTGTTGTGAGAACTTCCGACCATCAACAAAGCATTCTCCTTAGACCCTTAAAACTGTGTGTCACGTACTGTCAAACACAGAGACCCAGAGCAGAGCTGTGCAGAGCACAACAGGGCACAGCGTATAGTTACCCTTCCACAGTTGAGCTGAAGAAAAAAGAAGTTCATGTGTTTGAGATTCTAGTGTGTGGGAATGCCAAAGGAAATCTATACAAAGATGGATACAATTCAAGGAAACGATCCTAATGATGAAATGGAGACCATGGAGTTGGAAAACAGCATTTTCAACTTTAGTACAGGTGTGTTTACTATTTTGTGCTAATATTACTGTGTTGCCTTATGATACACACTAGACAATGTTGAACATACACAATCACACAAAAGGTACAGTGATGTTATTTGAAGCTATCTAACAAAAGGTCAACTGACATGAACACAGAACAGGGCTTAACTGAAGCTGCATAGTGTTGATGATGAAACCCTGTGATTCAGTCTCTCAGCAGAGGGGGAGGAGCCCCTCCAGAGCTGCTTTAGTGTGTCTGGGTCTGCTGTGTCTTCTCCTCTTGGCTGGGATCACAGGACTGGGCCTCCACTGTGAGTAGGATGGGTTTCAACCTACACTTTTTCAGTACTGGTAATCAAAAATGTGAATGGGGTGGGGTTGGAGTGGAGTGGAGTGCTACAGTGATGCATGCAATAAAAATATATTGTCTATAATTGCTTACTCAAGTTTATAAAATAATACTGTCATTCTCTTTGAACACAATGCTGGCTTAATGCCAGCATTGTGACACACTTGTGTCTTGAAGTCACTGGTTCCTGTAAATCAAGTCCTCTGTTTTTTCTTTTCAGATCAAGGGTTCAGAGTTCAATATTACACTATGATGAGAGACCAACAGCTCCAATACAGCAATTTGACTGCAAAGAGAGACCAGCTAGAGACCAGTTACAACACCCTGACTGCAGAGAGAGACCAACTAGAAAGGGAGAAAGACCGGCTTGAAAACAGTTATAACACTCAGACTGCAGAGAGAGACCAGCTAGAAAACAATTACAACACCCTGACTGCAGAGAGAGACCAACTAGAAAGGGAGAGAGACCGGCAAGAAAACAGTTATAACACTCAGACTGCAGAGAGAGACCAGCTAGAAAACAATTACAACACCCTGACTGCAGAGAGAGACCAACTAGAAAGGGAAAGAGACCGGCTAGAAAACAGTTCTAACACCCTGACTGCAGAGAGAGACCAACTAGAAAGGGAGAGAGACCGTCTAGAAAACAGTTATAACACCCTGATTGCAGAGAGAGACCAGTTGAAGCAAAAATCTGACCAGCTGACTGAAAGAATCAGAGGTAAAAAAAAGCTGAAATTTGTTTTATTTTAAATAAATCTAGGAGTTGGAACATTTCAAATCAAATCAAATGTATTTGTATAGCCCTTATTACACGCAAGCATGTCACAGAGGGCTTCACATATGCCCATATAACTGCCCCTCAACCAACCTAAACCTTAACTGGTTTGTTCCTAATTTTTATATTCCATGTCATCTGTTTTCCCCAGTTATTGCTAAAACTTGTCCACAAGGATGGGAGAAGTTTGGCACCAGTTGTTACTATATCTCCACTGAGAAGAGAACCTGGGAGGAGAGCAGACAGGACTGTCTGAACAGAGGAGCAGACCTGGTGGTCATAGACAGCAGAGAGGAACAGGTGAGAGTAACATTAAACAATTAAACATGATTGTATTATCTGGGCAACTATAATGATTGACAGTATTGTTTGTCTTGTACCCTAGAGGTTTCTCCTTAGTTTTGGGACAACAGTCTGGATTGGTCTGACTGATAAAGATACAGAGGGGACCTGGACCTGGGTGGACACATCACTGACCAATGGATCACCAAAGTAAGACAGTTGAATAAAGTGCTGATTTGACTTGAGTAAAATGTTCATTCTATAAATCATGTGATTATGAGGATAATGAATGTGTGGAATGTTCTCTGTGTGTGGTTGGCAGATTCTGGGCAGAAGGGGAGCCAAATGACTCACACACGGAAGGGGAAGATTGCGCCCAGATTTACTTCCTTGCAAGAAAACCATTAATGTCCTGGAATGATATACCATGCAGTGTCAAAAATCATGCAGTCTGTGAGAAACAGGACTAAATTTGACAGGTACAAGTCTATCAATATTTTCAAACCATTTATTATGGGGGTTTAGGTTTGAGTGCTCTGTTTTCTTCATCAAAGTGCATGAAATGGAAAATATAAATATAAATTCTTGAAGAGACAAACATATAATATTTTGACTGTTTTGGTGATATTTAGATTTTTCTTTTTACATATATATTTTGGCCTGCAAAACTATTACTTTTCAAATATTTGAGAACTTCAATTTTGTTACAGTAAGAATCATTTGATGCTAACTCTGACTGGGAAAGTGCCATGTATGAAGCTTACTCTGGTTACTCATACTAGTCCCCTCAATGTACAGTAAGAATCATTTGATGCTGGGATATACAGAACTGAAATTATATGGGGGGTGTATTTCAGGGCAGGGCTGTAGAAATGAAGCGACAACTTTGAACTCAATCAAATTCCAGAACCCTGCTTTCTTGCCTTTTTCTAGAATTGTGTTTTTGGTCACCCAGTATTTAAAATGTTATGTTCTAGTTTAAAGGTGTTTTGCTCCTGTTTATGTAAAATTGCTTAACTACTGAACTGACTTCCGGATATACTTCAATGCCTTCCGGATATAGTGAAAATGTTCATACACTCTTACATTCTCAAAGCTTCTTACTCATCCTTACAAGACTTGAGCATTTCATATGATTTTGTGAATGTGTTTCACATCCGTCTATGCGAGCATTTCATAGGCCTATGTATGTGTATCAAAATGTTCAGTAGTATGAATGTGTGTCAACATTTCACACGCGTTCGTAATGTCCTGGAATGATATGCCGTGCAGTTTCAAAAGTCCTGCAGTCTGTGAGAAACAGGCCTAATTTGACAGGTACAAGTCTAGACAGTAATAGTTTGCAGATCAGTTGCTGAGAAAACCATTTATTATGGGGGTTTAGGATTGAGTATCCTGTTTTCTTCATCAAGGTGCATGAAATGGAAAATATACATTCTTGAAGAGACAGAAACGCATAATATTTTGTCCGTTTTGGTGATGTGTAGATTTCCATTTTTTCTTTTTACATTTATATGTAAAATTTTAATTTAATTTAAATAAACGCAGTATCTCAATCAATGAATGCGGAAAAAATGTGTGCTCTCGCATTAACTATTGATGTCCCTGCCAAAGTTGATATCAAACGCAGCACGGAAGAAAAAAAAGGGATATGAAGTCAGTCAGCACAGTATGTAACCTTTAGTATGAAGGGTTTTTACATTGGCCAAACAACCAAAACTAACCCCTTTGGTCTGACAGAAGAGGGGTCAACTGGATAGTGCATTAGTATTGAGTTTTGAGTACACTGGAGATGTAGTTATTGAGTTCAGTTAGAGCAATAATGGTCAAAGTAAAGTGACATGAAAATGATATTTAATAGCATTGCAAATGAATTAAGTCATTTACACAATGAGGTGTGAGAAACATCAAGCAAAAACCCAGCAAGTTAAGTCCTTAGCATATACAAGGTGGGGGCAGGGTATCTCCCAGCCTACAGTTTGATTTGTTATTCACAATCACAACCCAGAGAGGAGAAGACTAACTGATGTATAACATCTGAGAATAACGTCTGAGGATAACATGCATGCATTCTATAAGCCTGACCATGATAAAATAGCATGTAATAAATGTTAACCAACAGCCAACAGCTGTTGTCCTGTCCAGACTGTTTACTCTCTGTGTGTCCTACCTCACACATAAACAGTCTATGGAGTTATAAACTGAATCTTGAAAACAACTTTGACAGCACTGAAGTCAAGAGGGCAGTGTGACACAGTCAGCAAGAGAGAACAGCATTTTTCTTAAACATTTTCTATTCAATTTTTTCCCTTTTGTGTGGTATATTGTTTTATGGCATGGGCCAATTTATTCAGCATTAAACATAATTCCACACACAAATACCATTTGAGAGATATTATAGAAATGGATTCAGGTCAAATCTAAAGTATTAAAAAAATAAGCAGGACTTTACATACTACGTGTCATATTTATTAATCTGCTAGAGTAAAATCATTGTAATCGATGTACAGTAGCTAAAGACATCAACATCACTACTTAGAACACCCATTTCTCACAGATCCATTGATTTTCTACAGAACACACCCATTCCCCCAGGCCTACCTGCCAGAATTCCCCACAGTCCTAATTCACAATTCGATTTTTAATCAATTTGGTTTTATATTTGTGGATCAATGTGAATCGCTAGAATGTGAATTGATTCCCCCCCAACCCCTTATATAATACTATAAAATGAATAGCAACCACTTGGAAATGTTTGACTCATTTATTTACAAATTGAAAATTCTCCTTTATGTAACATTTTAAAACATATACACAGTATTCAAGAGATGAATATGTACACTTTAAATTCATTGATTACCTCAGGCAGTCAGCAATTACTGTATAATAGATTTACAATGCAAATACTGTCATAGTATTCTGTCAAGGCATATTCCAGCATCAAATAGCTTTTAAAATACACATGATCTTTCTCCACATAAAATATGAATTCATTCATCACGTTCATACTCATACCATAATATCCAAGAATCTATAAAAACATAGTATTAAATTGTGATGGACTAAACCAAATCAACAGTTGTCATGAATGCATTAAGAGTGGTAGCAGCCAAAGAGGGGAAAGGAACTCAAAAGCAATCATCAAAATATGAGATTTACTTTTGTGGAAAAGTATATACTCAAGGCAATGTAAGAACATGTACATGGTAGCCCTGCTACTGTAGCGTGTGTGTTTAAAGGTGCTGCGTGGGGGTTCAGCTTCCACAGGAGGGGGGGGGGAGGGGTTATGGGAACTGCAGCTTCGCTATCCTGAGATTTTCTCTTCTGCTTGAAGACATCTAAGCACATATAAGATCACTTGGTAGCAGAAAATATATTGTTCCTGTAAGGAGAAGTGCAATGAGACAAAAATATAATAAATTAGAAAAAGCATATAGCGATCGTATAAAGACACTATGAATGGAAAAAAGCAAGAAGTTCTGGTTACCTCTGTTTGGACCATTCCTTGTCTCTGGAGCCTCATGTTTCTCACCACATCTGAAATATCAAACTAAACAGAAAACAACCATTTTAAAACGATCTCTACAGCGTTGTCTTGGGCTATCAGACCCTGAACCTTTTGAAAACAAACTTACGTCAGCATCTTTGCTGATAAGGCCAAGAACCACGTCTATGCAAATGAGGGTTCCAGATCGGCCAATCCCGGCACTGCAGTGCGTGACAACAGGTCCGGAATGGTGGATGTGCCTCATGTAGGATATGAAAGTGAGCAGCTGTTCGGGTTGGGAGGGAGTTCCATGGTCTGGCCAGCCTGTGTAGTTCAGATGAGTAACCCGCTGAATCTCATTGGTCTGAAGAGGAAAGAGAGGTACAGTCATGTCTTGTTCAGCATGAACACACAAAGGCGAACACATCGTAATGCGCCGCTCATCCTGACCACGTCCCCCGTTACTCTTATCCTGAGCTTCATCTCAGGACTCGTGCATGAAACTAACCATCTCTTATAAACACGATGAACAGAAACACCGTTTGACCAATTCAACTTACAGTTTCTCTGCATGTCACACATGCAGAGAAACCTGTGTGTCTGTTCAGGAACCTTTAACAGGAAATCTATCGTAGGCTAATTCTAAATCAAAGACTCACATGGATGTCTTTGACCTCAATCAGACGGATGACAAAGTTGTCAAGGTGCTGGTCCTTGACCAGGGTGATCTGCAGCCTGTCATCCACCATCTCTGCTGTCCTGGGCGTGTCAGGCCAGTAGCGCTGGCACTTGACCTTTCCCCCCTCTACTTCCTGTGTCATCATGGCGATCACGTTGGATTTCTGCTCCCACACCATCTGCCAGAAATCCCCTAGAGTGGTGGGTAGGGGGCCCTGACAGGCAATGTACATGAAGTGCTCATCTTTCACCGGCATCTTGATGAAGTTGGCATTTATATAGCCTCCGTCCTTTCCCAGAACCACTCGGGTGGTGTCAACTGACAAGACAAGAGTAGAGAAGGATGGTTTACAACTTAGAAATTACAATAAAACAAAATACAATATATTATTCTCACAGGGTAGAACCCACCAGGAAGCCAGCATCACTGTTAAACACTCAGAGATTCAGAAGCAATCTGTGGAACTTACAGGGTACAATGTTCTTGTAGCGGTTCTTCTTCTTGTTCTCCTTGGTCTGGCCAATCAAACAGTCATCCAGGGGCTGCAGATTCTGCAGGTTCTGTTAGAAAGTGACAGAAATAGAAAATAATCACGTGAGAATTAAGCTACTACTAATGATCTGAAGTTCTATGTAATCTAAACAACACTTGTTCCCACCCTTTCTAAGAGCACTTTTGAACAGTCCACAGTGGTTGTGGGGCCACCCAGGCCTTTTCCCAGACAAAGTTTTTACCTCAAACTCCTGCAGAGGGACCTTCTGCTCTAGGAGGCCCCTCAGCATACGGACTACTGTACTGAGCTTGGGCCCTGTGTACTGGCCCTCAGGGACCACTTTCACCAGGGGGAGGGAGGTCAGCTCATCCTCAGTGATGATTGGTCCATCTGTGTGCCGCAGGGATGGAGGTGTTAAAGGCGCAGCATAACACTGCTTGAATTAAAGCAACAGACCACAAAAGAAATAACCCCATGTCTTGCGACGTCACAAAAACGGGCCGTGGAGTTCGCCTTTGGAGGTCTGCCTCCTTTCTAGCCATGCAGCGATGGCGTGTGTGGAGCGCGGCTCACCACCAGTGAACATGGAGTTGATGTTCTCGATGGGTAGCTCGTCACTGCCCCACGTGATGTCATCCTCCTCCGGCTGCTCCGCGCTCATCTGCAGGTAACTGAGAGCAGCACACAGGCAGGCTTGAGTTCAGTCATGTCCGAGTATTAAGGATGTTTGGGTGTTGAGCTACTCTTTAGGTGACAGTGTGGCGGCATCCCTGCTTACTTCTCATTCCGGGGATTGTCCACGCTCTCCTCTCCCCATTCAGCTTTCCGGGAAGTCTGAAGCAACACGAGGAGAAGAGTGAGCGTTGTTAACGAGCAGCAGTAGAGGATGTTGTCAGTGTGTGTATGTGTGTGTGCGTGTGCGTGTACCTCAGGAGAATCCTCAGGCAGCGAGAAGCCGTCACAGTCGGTGTCCTCAGACAGCTCAGCGCTCTGCTCAGTCAGCCTCCTCTCTCCTTCCTCCTCATAGTCTTAGCAGAGAAACACACACACACACACGCACAGTTAACACAGACTCACAAATACAGGCCCCGACTTCCCAGACTGTACTTTCCTCCTGCAATGTGGAATTTCCTCCTCTATCTTTTTTTATCACTCTGATCCTTATGGTATGCTGATCAACAGTGCAGTCCAAAGAAATAACAGTTTTTCTAAATATTTTGCATAGTCCACATGTTTTGGTATGATTAGGCTGTCAGAAGTGTGGATGATGAGGAACATGCACAACCTATTGGTGGTATTTCAGGGAGGCTGGTGGTCTGGTGGTCTTCAGGAGGACTACACAATTTAATCTTCACTCCACTGTCCTCACTGACATCTGAAAACCAAAAAAAGTGGGTTTAAGATATAGGTTCAAAATATCATTATTGTTGCCCCCCTAACATTACCATTTGAGGTGAATTTAAGCATTACAGTGAGACCATCTTGACATGTATGTGAACATTCCTATGAACCCAGAGGAAGATCTGTGTGGACTACTGTTCAGTGGTTACCATTGTTTCCGTTGCACTTGTCTAAGCTGATGGGGAGATAGGCCAAGTACGTGCTGGCGTTCTGGTCTGGTGGGCGGGACACAATCAGGTGAACAAGGTCTTTGGCTTTCCGGATGGTGGTGACAGCTTTTGTGTGAGACACCCCTGTCATGAGGTCCTCGTTCACCTGTTAACGATCCAATCCACAAGACTGGTCAACACCGGCGCTGACTTTGGAGTTAAAGACCTCATTGTGCCACTAGTGGTCATAACATGTATTGCATGAGAATTCATGGAGGATAATGAATCCACAATTGACCAAAATCTACCTTCAGTAACCTGTCGCCCACTTGCAGCCTGCCTGAGTTGTCTGCTACTCCTCCAGGGGTAATGGACTTTACAAAGATGCCCCTCTCTCCACCAATCACAGAGAAGCCCAGGCCTCCAGAAACAGGCTTCTTCAGATCCAGGTCAATGAGTTCCTCCTGTACGTGTGGCACACAAAACAAGAAAAAATGGTCCTTCAAAACAAAGGGATTTCAAGAAAACTTATATATGTTTATGTTTTATAAAGATGCAGTATTAGATTTGAGGTTTTTGTCTAAGCAGACACATTCCTGGAAAACACAATGTCTGATTCTCCACTAGGCAGGTATCAGGGTGTTTACCTCTAAAGGACACAGAGCTTCTGTATCTCTGCGATCGTCTCCATGGAGATAACCTTCAACCACACAAGGAAAACAACCATCACATTGCTTCATCACATTGCATAAAAAAAAAAGCAAGATCACTAATGGTTTCTTTAACGTGGCCTTCCTTTCAAATCTCATATGTACCATTCATACTCGTGGAGAAGTTTGTGCTGCTGATGTTCTGAGATGAGATACTTCTCTGCTCAGGGGAAACCGGCTTTCCATCCCTGTGGAAGATGAGGAAGGCACATCAACATGACACAACAACCACTTTCATCTGCCTTTGGTCGAAAGTTGGAAACTTGAGCCATGGCTCCCCTCCACGTGACACTGCAGCTGGCTGGCTCTGCATCTGAGCCTACCTGGTGGCCTTGAGCGCGAGGTCTCTGAGCGAGAGCTCCAGCAGTCTGGTGCTCTCGCTGAGGGTCAGGTCCACCGTGGGAGCCCCGTTGATGTAGTGGACGAGGTCCAGCTGCCTCAGGCTGCCCTCCTCGGACACGGCAGAGCCAGGCAGGATGTCCTTGATGAACAGCACCCCGTATGCACTGTCACTCCCACCGTCCAGCACCAGACCTGCAGGAGTTGGGCAGCCGGCAGGGGGCATGAAGATGGGGCTCATCAGGTCTGCTGTTTGTACTGCCTTCAGGCTGTGTAGTGAGAGCAGGGACATTTCCTCTGGACAGAGGGCCAGGGAACGAGGCTGTCGCAGGATTCTTAAAAAGACATTTGTCTCGGGTGCACCTTGAGTGTGTTCTCTCTCAAAATGAGGCTTTGTTTCATTCTCATTATCGAGGATGTACGACAGAACAACGGAAGTCGATTTTGATCATAATTGCCCCTAGGGATATATAATATGCCCTATACGGACTATTACAGGTATGTTCTTGTTAGTGTCAATGCATCAAATGTAATAATGTGGCAACTCCACAGCCACAACAGTACTGCCATCTGTTGGTTGTGTGGGACATTTTGAATACATCTGTACGTCAGATTTCAACATTTCCCCAAGTGGAAAGTGCAATTGGTGACGTCATGATACTAGATCCTCTCTGCTGTTTGTGTGCGAATCATACCAGTGTGGTCAACCAAACCTTACCCAGGGTTTGGTCCTGGCATTGAAAGCAGATGTCTGGCAGCAGGTGGGCCTCTATGGGGGGCTTGGGGGGCTCCAGGACCCTCCCCACCACCAGGTCCACCACCCGGGGGGCCGCCCTCACCAGGTTCACCACCTCCGTGTGGCCCATGTTGGACACATCAGTGTTGTTCACCTGCCAGGGAGGAGGGGGAGGAGTCAGGGAGATGTCCATCATCACATGAACACTAAAGGTTGCTGGCTGGTTAAGTTAAAATGAAATGGTTTACACAATACTGAGGGATTGTACTGTGACCCATGCTCTCTTTAACATGCAGGCTTACTAATTCAAAATACTGATAGTTTCCGTCCAGTATTTAGTCGACAACTTCATGAGTTTTCTTCAATTATGTACACTGATATATGTGTATGAACATACAAGCTAACTTGGTTCCAATACAGACAGTTTCATTCCAGTGAAGAAACACTACCATGATCATTCGGTCTCCTGGCCTCAGCCTGCCGTCTCCCTTGGCCGGATCCTGGATGATGTCATGGATGTAGCAGCCCAGGTCATTTCCTTTAGTCAGAGTGAAGCCCAGGCTCCCTTTATCCGACTTGACCAGAGACACTTTGACCTCCACGTCCTGAAGAGCAGGTTCACAACATCACCAAATTGGACAGGCTAAACCAGCTGGAGGCAACATATCTAAACACGATTAAATTGACATTTGTCAATACAAGTAGCAGGACAGTGTGTGTACTAGATCCTCTCCCCAAGCCCCCAGCCCCCTCCTCCCCAGCAGTCTGTCCCTCTTACAGGCACAAACTCTTCCCCGTCCTGGCCGTTGGTAGACATGATGAGATTGAGGGGTGTGGGCAGAGGGGGAGGGAGGGGCTGTGGGCTGGGGGTGTCTGGGGAGGAGATCATGGGCTGAGGTGGGCCCTCCAGATCAGGCGTCAGGGGGGAGGACGAGGACCTGCGGAGAGATCCGGAAGATCAAGGTCACGGCCTCAGCACGGGCTTCTGTAAGGTCACAGACCACAGTCACACGCGCAAGCACGTGGACACACAGTGAGAAGCCACAGCGGCCTCGTCCGGCGAGAGTCTCCTACCTCAGGCCGGACCTGCACATAGACAGGTCAGGGGAGTAGTAGGCCGAGCGGAGGGTGTCATCCAGCTCGGAGGGGTTCTCCAGCTGGCCGACGCGGCCGGGGCCCAGGCTCTCGCTGGGGGTCTGGTAGATACTCCGGTCCCAGGCTTGTCTGGTCTGCTCCAGGGCGGGGCTGAAGGCCTCCTCCACCTCCTCGTCGTCTCCCTCGGTGCTGTCGCTGTAGCTGTCCCTGCGGCCGTGGCTCTTGAGGTGCACCCTCTCCAGGGCCTCCTCCACCATCCCCAGGCGCCTCTTGCCCTCGCCGCCGCCCACTGGAGACGGCTTCTTGGCCAGGCCGAGGCTGGCTTCCGGCTGGACCGCCAGCTCCTTGCGAGGGGACGACATGGGGGTCTTGGGGGGGGGGGGGGGGGGGGGGGGGATAGCATAAAAAGGTTCTACGTTTACCAGTCGTACCGTCACGGGGTGGCCTGTCGTCAAAAGCGCGGCTGAGCCTCACCTGAGCCGAGGTGTCCATCTCAGGCAGGAGGCCGTGTTCGGGTCTGCAGAGCTGCAGCATCACGTCCCGTCCCGTCCCGCGCAGAGCTGAGATCACCTCCTAACACAGGGACGGCCAATCAGGACAGCTGGAACCTACGTGACGCGCAGTTTTGCGAATGTACAAATGTCGGGTCGTGTTTTTGCGTTGGCTGGAACGTACGTGCTGCGAGAGCCCTCGCAGGGGCGTCTGGTTGACACGGAGGATGACGTCGCCCACGTCGATGAGGCCGCTCTCCGCCGCTGGTTGCCCGGGGAACAGCTTCTTCACCCTGACCATGCTGGAGCCGGCAGACTGGTCGGGGGGGCTCTCCTCTCGACTGAAGCTGAAGCCCAGACCTGACGAGTTCTTCAGCAGGCCTACCTCAAACACGTTGTCTTGAGACAAGAACACACACACACACACACGTATTAAACTCTAAGCAGAAGTGAATGGCGGGGTGCCACTGGCAAAACATGCATCCATGTAGTTTCGTGCCTTCTCTCCAGCCTTGCTCTCCGTTAGGTTGTTTGTATTGTGTGCTGTACCTTTTGTTATGAAGCTGTACTCTGGTTTGAGTTTGGGCTCTGGAGCCTGGGCCTGGTCCTTGGTCCCACAGGGTGGGGTGCTCTTGGGGGTCAGGGGGGCGTGGACGCTGTCCACAGGCAGCTGGCCCTTCTCCAGGAGCAGGTGGACCGTCTGAGGAAGGAGGGGAAGGGGGGGTTGAGAGGAGAGGTGAGTGAGGTACAGGGGAGGAACGAGATGATAAACACCTCCAATCAACCTGTCAGTTTTAATAGTTATTGCACGGCCCGTATTCAAGATGGTCGCCACACTAAACAAACACACTCATTCTAAGTTGCCGTTAAAGTGTCTACTGAACGGCTGAAATGGATATAAATGCCATACCACAACCCTGGAGCCACGTATAAATCATGCCTGACCTGTCCGGTGTCTCTCAGGGTCTCCACAGCCTGCCTGTGAGTGGCTCCCTCCAGACTCTTCCCGTTGACCGCCACCACACGGTCCCCTGGGAGAGCACAGAGGCATGTTCACAACACAGTCGTGACCACAAACCTCCCTCACACCGCGTGTTCTCTGAGGAGGCAACTTTGGATCAAGTCTCCTTTCAGGTTTTTGGTCATATTTAGGATCAGGGCATTTGCATGATACAAGTATCCGTGTCTTTGTGATTACTATGGCCCCTTTCTCCTGGTCTTCCTTGAAGGTGCAGTTCTAATGGGTGTATGTGAAGCCCTCTGTGACTGATTGTAAAAAGGGCTTTACAAATCCAATCTGATTGGACCTTTTCACTGTTCTCTCGCTCTCGCTCTCTCTCTCTCTCTTTCCTTCTCCATTTCTATTGGTCCAGCTCCTCATCGCTCACCCTTCTGGATCCGTCCGTCCAGTTCTGCAGCTCCTTTAGGGATGATGGCCTTCACATACACCCCCCCGTGTCTCACACTGGTGTTGACCCCCCCCTAGAGAGACAGAGAACAGTTAGAGCTCACCCAGAGCAGGCTCAGGGTTGACCTGTGTGTGGGATGGGGCGGGAGGTGGACATGACTGGCTGTGTGGCATGTTACGGAGCTGGAGAAGGACTACGATGAGGTTAAAGTGGAATGATCAGATGAGTCTAAGTCCTGCTCATTGCTTTCCAATCATGGCGCTGTGCCGGTGAAGCGGGAGATCAGCGTGGAAGATCACATGACGTGAAAAGCTCGTGCAAGTCGGGTTGTTACTTCTCTAACCCAGGCCCTACCCCCGCCTTACATTCACTATACTCTTCCTTAATAAGATCGAAAATGGGCAAATTACTCATTGGTGATGCCATACACCCTGAGCTCTATGGGGAGCACTTTATAAACTACATGGAACCCCTGCATGTGGTCTAGGGGGCTGGCTCAGTAAGGCTGCACTGAAGAGAAGCTGTTGCTCCTAGACAAGAAAGCATGCTGGCACAATCATGGAGTTACAGGAGAATCACATAGCAGGAAATCACACGGGTCACACTGCAGCCAATCACGTTCAGCTAGACGTCTAACCAGGCACGAGCAAGGGTCTTAAAACACGCCCAGTCCTCTGCAGTGTGTCCTACCCTTCTGAAAAACACCCGTGTATGGATCCCAGGCTTTAGAACATACACTTTTTCATTAATTGAAAAAAGCTGAATTTGAAAAGCTGCATGCGAGAGATAGAGCGTGACAATGTACTAACATGAAGCCAAGCGGAGAGTTGTGAGAGCAGACTGCGGGTTGTGGGACAAAAACACACACACACACACACACACGAGTCACAAGATGAGGAGGGGGAAGGGAGCAAAAACAAAAGAGAGAGTGAAAACCTTTCCGAACAGTACCGTGACACTTATGCCCAGGCTGCTGTCCTTTTTGGACAGCTCAACGTCAAATAGATCTCCTGGTTGGAGACTATTGACCCCTGGGTCATTACCACTTAGTTTTTCCATGAGGCTGTGGGGAGATAAGTCCTGCAAACAGAGAAGACAGTAAAGGTAGTGTTGCTAACAGGCGGGCCGTGCAGACAGAGGGGGCCAGCCGAGAAGGCTGTGGGGAATAAGGACGGTCAGGGCATTCCGAAAAGAGGCATGCGGCCTGCACAGTTCAGAGTGGTCTTGCATTGGCATCGAGAACCAAACGATGAATGCAAGCACACTAATGTCGTCGTTAGTTTCACGGACAGTCAAAAGCAGGTGGGCGACTTTTGTCGCAAAGAAAAAAAGGCAGTTCGGTAAACGCGCGTGACGCGAGGCGAAAGGACGTGAACTCAAAATCATTATCACGGGGCATACATGTCTCGGACGTTGTGCAACATATTCAAAACTCTTCTCCGATTTCAGTTAGTTGCTTTGACTGAGACTGAGGCAGTGCTGTGGTTGGGTGTCACTGACCCTACCTTTTTCACTTTGAGCTTGTCGTGACTACTGGGATGAGTCATCTCATCCATGTCAGAGTCCCCTCTGTCAGAGTGCTCCGAGTCTTTGGGAACCTCGGGGGGTTTGGGCTTCCTGGTTTTGGGTGGCAGGGCTGGTGGGCCGGCCTCCAGACCAAGCGCTGGAGCGTGGGCTGTGGCGCCATCTGGAGGCGGGTTGTGGTGAATGCCGTTAACAGGGACCTGGGGAGGGGTGGGGGCGGGGTTGGTTTTGGAGTCTTCCGAGCCGAGGTTGTCGTCGCGCTGTTGGACCGGGGATCTGGAGGGGGGGGTGGGCTCGCTGGGGGGAGGCGGGCTGGGACTGCCTCCGTCTGCCTGCTCGGAGGAGGAGGAGGAGGACTCAAAGTCCAGGTCCTGTTGCTGGCCGGAGGACACAGTGGGAGGCTTGCTCTCGTATGGAACACACCCCGAGAGAGACCCTGTCAGACACAACAGGGAGACGGTTAGTGAGACCTGTCATGCCTCGCATAGCTACTGCCCCCTCTCTCTGCCAGACTATCCTACCTTCATACAGCCTCTCTCTGCCAGACTATCCTACCTTCATACAGCCTCTCTCTGCCAGACTATCCTACCTTCATACAGCCTCTCTCTGCCAGACTATCCTACCTTCATACAGCCTCTCCTTTGGCTGGGAGACTACCAGGGTCACGTCGTCAGGGGCATTCTGGAGGACCTGTATGGCTGTGGAGTGAGGCAGGCCCTCCAGGTCCACATCATTCACAGAGAGGAGACGGTCCCCTGTGGAACACACACACGCATGCACACCAGTCAATGACACTAGACACAACACCACTGATCAAATGTTGAAGACCCAGCATCACAATGTGCAAAAGGGGTTCTGTTCAGGGGCATAGGTTTCATCATAAATGGGTAGGGCATTTCTCCGCAAACATTTGTAAATGATTGCCGTTTTGAAAATCAAAAGGTGGAGTGAAATATGCTCAAAAGTATTATATTATCTGTACACATGGCCTACCTGGCTTATTTGGCGGTAAGTCTGTAAATCGCTCTGGATAAGAGCGTCTGCTAAAATGACTAAATGTAAATGTAAAAAAATGACCTACTACTTGTCCTCTAACTAACCAATTACCTATGAAAATAAATGTGTCCAACCCAAATCAGAAATCCAACCTATGCCCCTGGAACTGTGTCAGCTGTGTCAACACGTGTTTTGACACAGACCAGTAGATTGTCTGACACACACACACACACACACACACACACGCTGAGGCTGGGCTGTAATGGAGAAGTGAACAGTGTCGTCAGGTGGGGGTGACATGCGCTCTCCTTCCAGCCCCTCACAGACCTGGCTTGAGGGAGCCGTCGACATCAGCCGGCCCTCCAGGGGTGATGGAGCTGACGATAGTGCCCAGGTCTACGCGGCCCGAGTTCTCCCCCCCTACGATCTGGAAGCCTGCGCACGCGCACACACAGTCCCACAGTCAGAGCAGTACACCCTCACTGGCTCTCAGCCACACACACAGTCCCACAGTCAGAGCAGTACACCCTCACTGGCTCTCAGCCACACCCACAGTCCCACAGTCAGAGCAGTACACCCTCACTGGCTCTCAGCCACACCCACAGTCCCACAGTCAGAGCAGTACACCCTCACTGGCTCTCAGCCACACCCACAGTCCCACAGTCAGAGCAGTACACCCTCACTGGCTCTCAGCCACACACACAGTCCCACAGTCAGAGCAGTACACCCTCACTGGCTCTCAGCCACACCCACAGTCCCACAGTCAGAGCAGTACACCCTCACTGGCTCTCAGCCACACACACAGTCCCACAGTCAGAGCAGTACACCCTCACTGGCTCTCAGCCACACCCACAGTCCCACAGTCAGAGCAGTACACCCTCACTGGCTCTCAGCCACACACACAGTCCCACAGTCAGAGCAGTACACCCTCACTGGCTCTCAGCCACACACACAGTCCCACAGTCAGAGCAGTACACCCTCACTGGCTCTCAGCCACACCCCCGCTTCAGGAAGGAAACTACAGCTCGTCAGCGGGTGGCCTTTTAGCGGAGGATTCAGCTGAATCACAAGCTGGCCCGTCTGGTCTGGGGACACATCAGTCTCCACGTCTTATAGCCACTCAGGCCTTGGCAGCTGGAAATACATGTGTTGGCGTCTACTGAAGACTGTCTGCACTGGGCCTGATAACCCTCTCATGGTAGAACCCTAGGCCTTTTATTGGAGCCTGAGTGTCGGCATGGCCAACACCCTCTGGGATATATGACTTCCGTTCTGCGGGATGGAGTTATTCCAGAGCTGACGACACACATACACACACACACACACACACACACACACACACACTCACCAAGGCCATACTTCACATCCTTCTTCAGATTTATGGTTGTAATTTCTCTCTCCAGGGAAGGCAAGGCGTTCAGCTTCTTTTTTAGGGAATCTGCATGAAATGGAAAAGCAAAAGGGGGAGGGGGGGTAGTCAGAGTGTGAGTGTGTGAGGAGGAGGGAGCAACATTGAGGTGCCTTCAACATTCCCCGGGCGCCTCAAGCTGAATACATCACTTATCAAAACATAAAAAAATATCTGACCGACATTGCCTCTGGCCTATCACAAAGGAGGAAGATTAATGTCTGCTCTGTTAGCTCCAGAGAGGGGATGTCAGTTGGTGGTGGTGGTGGTGGTGGGGTGTAACCAGAGAACAGCCTGTGTTACATGGTCAGAGCATGGCGAATCCGTTTCACAGGGGATGTAATAGGGTCTTAAGGCTTCAGCGTATCCATAAATAACTGTCAGGCAGCCGGACATGGGCCGTGTTGACAGGCCAGGCCTCTGGTGCCGCTGGCTAATGGGGCCCTCACAGAGGCCAAGCAGGGATGAAAAGGAAGGTCACACGTTGGGTGCCAAGCATGAAGCTATTCAACAAGAGGGACAGGAGCCAGAGCTTTGGGCTGAGAGCGCAGGAGGGACACACAGCATTCCACATGATAGAACGCTGAACCAGTGGACTCGAGTCTTCTCTGAAGCTCTCTCTGTTGGTTCCACAAAGATGGGAAAGATACACAGCAATGGCAGCATTTAAACCCCCAAGATAGATGATGGGGATTACATGTGAAGCTCAAGTCCAAAACCTAGTTAAAACAATCGGTCACGGGTAACAGAGGGGATGAGAAGGGAAGGATTGAAGAGGAGGGAAACAGACTTACTGTTGACGGACAGCGAGGCAGGCGTTGAGGGCAAACCGGAGCTATGCATGTTCACTCCTGAGAAGAGACCAAAAGAGTGAGTGTCTTGCCAGTCTGTCTGCCTGCGTGTGTGTATGAATACAATGACTGTCTATATACACACACACACACGCTATCCTAGAGAACAAACACGACTTCCTGTAGAATGACAGTCATCTTATTTTAGCATGCTAATATAAATGTTGTCGGTCTGGTTTCGAAAACAAACAGACATTCAGCCACACAAAAACGGGCATTGATCAAACTCCGGATTCAGCCAATGAATAACAGTTACGTAAGCGGGGTTCAATTCAGTTGGCGAAACTCTTCCTCTCCTTTGCGAAGACCAAAAACAAAGGGAGAGGTGTGTCCTAAGACCCGACCCCTTCTCGCCACTGATCTGAGAGGAGAGCGAGCGATGGGGAGACAGGCAGGAAGGAGAAGGGTAGATGAGCAGGAGAGAGTGAGAGCTCCAGCCTGCCCATGGCTTCCCTTCCTGCTCCCCCTCCCCTTCTCCCTGGCTCATTTCTGCTCCTCCTCTAATAGGCCGTGTGGAACTTCTGAACCGGCCTGCACCGATGAAGTGATTTTGACCCTCTGCGCAGAGGGACGTTTTGGGCCGGGCTGGTGTCTCTTTGTTGCTAGGGAGACTGTCCTTACCTACTACATAGGCGTGGCCGGAGTCTTCCATGGAGGAGGAGTCGGACTCCTTCTTGAACCTCTTGAGACTCCAGCTGCTTGGGGCTGGAGAGCCAAACACACTGGATAGGGAGGGGGAGGAGAGAGGGAAGCAGAATGCAACAAAGAACATTAGAACTGCGTTATTATGTGATGTGTTTTTCAGATAGGAGTTGGGCTGGAGAGTAAGTATAAGAGGTGGCGGGGCATTCTGATTGAAGCCACAATCAGACTGGATCTCAAAGAATACTTAAAAACCCCTTCATCAACTCAAAGTTTGAAAAAGTGACTTTCTAGCAGTCCTGGCTTGTGAGCCTGAGGGCCTTTTCTGTTCTGTACCAGAGTGGGTTTTACTCCACCCGAAAGTCTGGCGGGATTGAGATGAGACAGACAAACTGGCACACAAAAACAAGTCAGCAGAGCACAGATGACTGCACACAGCTACACACACACACCTACACACACACGCATATAGACACACACACACGCCTGTCGCCCCAAGTGAGCTCATTAAAACCTGGAGGTAGAAGTGTGTAGCAACACTGATAATCCCCAGGCAAAGGAAAAATATGTTTCTCACCCCCCCACCCCCCCCAGCCTCCACACACCCCTCCCAACACACTAATGAGTCTCACCAGGACTAGGAAACACTGTGCTGCATAGTCTTTATCGGGCACACACAGCCTATCAGCTGGATATCAACACAGGAACACAGTGAACCTGGATACTAGTCACTCACATGTTCTGCTGGTTGGACACAGAGATGGAGTCAGTGTCAGAGCTGGCTCTGTGGTGGTGCTGGTGGTGAGAGGCCAGGAGCTGGGCCCGGTTCAGCCCGCTCTGGCTACCATAGTGCCCCGCCGCTGGGGCTGCCACGGCCGCCCGGTGCTCGGGCGACTCGGGCACCTGGCCCAAGTTGTGATGGGAGCGGGACAGGAGCCTGGAGGAGGGCTGGGCACCAACGCCAGCACCGGTGAAGCCAGGGAAGAGGGGCTCGTCTGGGGAGCGGAGCCGCCCGCCGTGGGCCTTGTTCAGTGCCATCTCGGAGTAGGAGATCCTCTTTGGGTGGTCGGGGTCTGAGCGGGCTGAGGAGCTGGGAGCCAGGCTGGAGGAGCTCAGGGCCCGACCCAAGCCCTCCACGTCCCCAGGTCCTAGAGAGTACTGCAGGCTGCTCAGGGGGGAGTTCTCTGCGGGCACATCAGCAGCAATCTCTCACATGCGCATATCCCCCCAAAAAAACATAGCTTTGTGTTTATAATGAGAAATGTGCTTCTTTAACTTGTAAAATACAGTCTTTAATATTGCACACATGTAATGTATATACCATCAATTTCCTTTCAATTATAACTATCCATTTCTGCCCTTTCTTGCAACCATCTCCCATACCAAGATCCTGGAGCTCCTGGTTGTTCTGGCGGGCCTTCATCTGCAGGTGGAACTTGTGCTGGGCGGAGCAAAGGTGCAGCAGGTACTGACAGGTCCTGTTGCTGTCCGTCTGGAACAGGTGCTTGATGCCGTCCGACGTGTTCTGAAGACAGATCTTCTTTTTCTGAGGCCAAACAGAAGGTGAGAGATGAGGCTTCTGAGTGCAGACATCACATTCGTTTGCATGTCGTACAGTAGACACGTCGTAGGACATCGAGCCAAATCATTTCTCCACTATTGCTGGGGAAAAAGAAGAAGCATACAGTGAAAGAGATCTTCTTGGTTTCCCTCCAGGGGAACCTCAGCACAGGGGTGCGGTTGGCGTTGAGGATCTCGAAGATGAGCACGCCCTTGGAGAAGACCCCCAGCATGATGCCGGTCTGGGACCTCTTCTCAGGCAGGACGCGGTGGAGGTGAACGCCGTACTCAGTCAGCCTCTGGCTCACCTGCATGGGGGGGGAAACAGCAGACCTCCTCAGCCCACACCATCCACACCAAACACTAACGGGCCGGTTTGAATATGGCTTATGTACTGACGAGAGGTCTGCCATGGAGTGCAGGTCTACACACTGGTACTGGCCCCTCTTACACACCTTCAGGAACTCAAACTCTGCTTCCGACTCGGACACCCCGTAGTAGGTGTTGTGAAGTTTGGGCAGTTCTTCTTTGATAGATGTCTGGTCGATCTTGTCTAGGATTGAGGCGGGAAGGTAGTGCTCTAATCTAAAATAGGTCTTTCCGTGGATCTGAAACAATGAGTTAGACCGTTGAGTAAAGTAGAACTTTACTGAGGGAAATTATCCCGATGATACAAAAATATTGCAATATACACTTTGTAAATCTAATGTCCAGTTGGAATAACATGCCAGAGCATGATACATGAATGTTTCCCTTTTGCTAGGTGAGAACCTTTTTGGATGTTTTGTGACGTTGATTTGACTTGACAAGAACAGTACTGCAGTAGAGGCTTACCTCAGACTGGTAGTCACCAAACTCTGCCTGCAGTGCCAGGGATGCCAGCATCATGGCGTTCTCAGAGTCGCAGCGCACCCTCTCCTCCAGGATATCCTTCCTCAGCTGCAAGTAGTACTGGTGTTTTGTCATGGTGTGCCTGGAGAAAGCAGAGAATACTGGGATGACATCAAATATTCTATGCACGCTAGTAAGGCATCCAGAATGACTTTTTGGTCTGTTTGTGGAGACACGTTTAGACAAATTCGTTATTTTTTTCTCACTGTATGAGGTTGACATCATTCAGGAAGAACTTGATGCGTAGGAACAGATTAAAGGGGACGTCCACTTTCTTCTTCTTGGGATCCTCCTTCCAGCCCTCCGGGGACACCTTGGAGAGCTTGGCATCAGGATCCACGAAGAAGAACTCGTTATCTGCAGTCAGAGAGAAGTGGACAGGGACGTCAGAGTGGCAGCCTAGGACAGGTGACTCGTGTGTGAGCATTCATAAATAAAAACACAAAATCAATATCAAAAACTAAACTGCCTTATCCAAACATCAAAACCACGCAGTTCCGAAATAAGATGTAAACCTACTCCCGAGTACAAATAACATGCATTCCCTGGTTCTGAACTTGCCACGCTTCCATCCTAGAGGAGCCAATGTGCAGGCTCTGACAGATCAATATTGAATGTGAGCACGCTTTTTATGAGGGTTTTTTTTATGGGGAAACAGCAGGAACATAGCACACACACAGCTTATGACAAGACACCCAGCGATATCAACCTGCCCCAGGCCCCCCTCGCTCTCCGGCCCCTCCTCGGTGCGTACCTCTGAGGTAGGCTAGGCTGAAGAGGTGGTGCTCCACCAGGCCGATGTGGGCCACCACCATGTCCAGCACGTCCTTGCACACGGCCTTGACGTCACAGCTGAGCTCCAGCTTCTGGCCACTCAGCAGGATCACCCCCACCTTCCTCTGCACCTCCTCCGGCTTCCCTCGCTTGTTCTGGGGGGAGATGCGGGGCGGGGTGAAGGAAGAGATGAAGAGAGCCGCGGAAGATCAACACCACGTGATTCTGTCCCCCTAGGGCAATCTGTCTTGGACGTGAACGCCGCCACAAAACCATTCATGCAATCATAGTGCAGCAGCCTGCGAGCAAGAGGCAGCCAGCAAAAGAAAGCCATCGATAGATCGATCGATATAATAAACAGTAAAAAGGAGAGAGGAAAGGGATCGTTTCTCTTCAAACGTGTCTTATGTGCTCCTCGTCGGTCAGACGACAATGAAATGTGACGAGACGGTGTCCATTTCTCAAAGCAAGTCCTCACCATGATTGACGCTGGAACCATCAAAGGCACACACGGCTCACTGGTCATCTTCACAAACTCAGGACCAAAGAAATTCTGCAGGGGGGGGGGGGGGGGGGGGGGTGCATAGGCAACAGTATGATAGTGAGTGCCTTTGAATGTATTAGTTACATTTCAATACAGTAGGTATACAATATGTTTAAGGAAAGCACACTACTATGTGGTCCTCCATGAGGAGCATCATTGCTGAGCGTCAGGACCTTAGCCTTGCGGTGTGCGGAGGTGCTGAGTGGGTCCCGGAGGTCCAGCATGGAGGTGCGTGGCAGGCTCAGGGGCAGGGGCTCGTCCCCGGGGTACAGGTTGGCCCGGGACAGGCGGTGGGCCAGGTGAGCCTGGAGCCTGTGGACCTCCTCCTCCTGCCGCTGCAGCAGGAGCTCCGCCCCCGCCAGGCCCTCGTCTGCGGCGCCCTCGTGCAGCCTGCGAGCAGCACAGGAACACCCGCAGCTTGATTCTCTACCAGTTACAGACTCGACAATCAATACAGCTCACTTACACCTAGGTTGAGTTGCCGAAGGTTTATACGTTTTTACATTAAAGGATGTAAATAGTGCCATGTACTGTATTCATAGCTCAAAAAAGACAAATAACTAATCTATGTCTGTGATTGGTGTCACAGGTTAGGGCTGAGGAGGATCTGATTGGAGCTGCTGGTAAAACTGTCAACACAAGAGGCTTTTCATATTCAGGTGACATCAGAGCACAGACATAGCTGTGGTGTGGAGATCGGCCCAACATCTGCTTGCTTGCACGCACACACACACACACCACACACACACACAATGACAGCCATAATGCTCCATGCCACAGAGTAAGTAGTTTGAGATTTGCCCACCAGAGGGGGCAAGAGAGCTACCGATGAACAAACACCTACACACCCAGGAAAGACTTACGGCGAGTAAACATGAACTTTTTATCGGGTAAGAATGTTTGAATGAACCGGACAATTGATCATTCAAGTACATATTGCTTTATGAGGAAGGGACCTCCTCTGACATCAGTGTTGTGACCGTTTTTGCTTGGACACGCCACCCCCCCACCCAAAAATAAATTAATTAAAAAAACTCAGATCGAGGCTATCTGGGACAAGGTGTGGGAATAAGGTCAGCCTTGGCTGCTTACGGTTGACCATTAACAGGTGCTTTGCCTGGGTTAGGGTATGTGGACTTATATGGGAGATGGAGGGGAGGGGGATTTGAAACATGCGTGACAGGAATGTCAGGGTGGAGAGCTTCCACGAGAGGCCAGGGAGGGGGTGAGGCTGTGCAGGCTGGCTAGGTAGCCCCACACCTGTGTGTGTTTAGGGCAGACGGGTTGCTGTGTCCGTGTGTTGCTGTGTGGGCAGTTACAGGAACCTCACAGAGCATGTGTGCGCGCTGTGCTGGATACACGTGTCCTGGGGGTGCAATGAGTGCAGTCTGGGTAGCTACAATATACCCATACAGTTTAAACATGCATGTGTGTGTGCGCGCTGTGGTGTACCTATGTGTGTGTGTGTGTGCTGTGGTGTACCTGTGTGTGTGTGCTGTGGTGTACCTGTGTGTGTGTGTGTGCTGTGGTGTACCTGTGTGTGTGTGTGTGTGCTGTGGTGTACCTGTGTGTGTGTGTGTGCTGTGGTGTACCTGTGTGTGTGTGTGTGTGCTGTGGTGTACCTGTGTGTGTGTGTGTGTGTGCTGTGGTGTACCTGTGTGTGTGTGTGCTGTGCCTGTGTGTGTGTGTGCTGTGGTGCACCTGTGTCTGCGTGTGTGTGTGTGGGTATGTGCTGTGGTGTGGTGTACCTGTGTGTGTGTGTGCGTGCAGTGGTGTACCTGTGTCTGTGTGTGTGTGTGTGTGTGTGTGTGTGTGTGCAGTGGTGTACCTGTGTGTGTGTGTGTGTGTGTGTGTGTGTGTGTGTGTGTGTGTGCGTGCAGTGGTGTACCTGTGTCTGTGTGTCTGTGTGTGTGTGTGTGTGCGTGCAGTGGTGTACCTGTGTCTGTGTGTGTGTGTGTGTGCGTGCAGTGGTGTACCTGTGTCTGTGTGTGTGTGTGCGTGCAGTGGTGTACCTGTGTCTGTGTGTGTGTGTGTGTGTGTGTGCTTGCGTGCAGTGGTGTACCTGTGTCTGTGTGTGTTGAGGGCAGAGAGCGGCGAGGCGTCTTGCTCTGACAGAGCAGCCTGGGAGCTGTATCTCCTCGCCTCCTCTGGTTTCTTAGCTACGGCAGACAGAACACAAGCAAGTTAGCAGTACAGTACACACACAGCTGCCATTAAGATGAATCCAGATTAATTCACTCAAATCAAGGAATCTGATTGGTGCTGGCATGAAAACAGTGGTGCCTTGTCATCTCAGAGCATCATAAGATACAACCAGTAGTCCTAAACAAACTCGGATCGTTCAGGTCTTTGTTTTCCCTGGATGACAAATGCCAACCCACCCCAGCAGATGCTACCTTGTCTGTACTCGGGGTCGGAGGAGGCGACCGAGGGGCTCTCACTGGAGGAGCTGTAGTCACTCTGGTACCTGCGGTGGGTGTGGATGGGGTCTGGGTGGAGAGGGAGAAACATTTGGTTGCATTATGTCGTTTGCTGCTAGGCCAAGATTCTGAAATATGCTAACACGGCTTTTTGTATGGGAGGTTATGTACATTTTCAAGGCGAACATGTCGGGTGGAATCGCCGGCAGTTAATCCCAGAATCACATACTCCCCCGCACCCCCCCCCCCCCTCCCCACGCACACACATCCAAGTTCACATGTTCAGGTTTTAATTGTCTTGAACTGTCAATTCAAGTTAGCTAATTCAACAGTCTTTATTATTTATACATTTTTTACGACCGGAAATCTAAAAAAAAAAAAAACCTGGGGGGATTTGGCTTGCTTAACAGTAAAGACATACATCACACATGAGTCCACACATGGTGATTTGTGGAGAGGCTGATTTCCAGACTGTGTTACTTCAAATCCTGCTGGGTTCATTCTGACCCAAAAACCTGGACTGGATGAAGCTCAAATCCCCCATGTCTGTCTGGGTAAACACACAAAGACCCAGCATGTACAATAACTGCGAGGAGTGTGTATGTATGGAATGGTATGTGTTGCCTCCTGACAATCATACATGCGCATCACCACGGGTGTGCCAATCTGTGTTCAACGTGTAGGAAATCTGTGAGAAAACAGTAGATGGAGCTGAGGGCCAAGGTGTCCGTACTAAACCAACAGTTTTACCAACAGCTCCTCCAGTAATCATTTGAATGTGATGCACAGATGCAATCTATCATTCTTGACTCCTTGTCCATCATAACAAAGACAGCGGTGCTGGTAACCCTCAGCCATCACATCCAGTAATAATTCCGCCTGTACAGAAGGAACCAGATAGTCTGGCTTCTGTCTCAGTCTAAACTTCATAGCTTGAATACCTAAGAGACGACTCACTGTTCAAAACAGGTTTCACTCTCTTCTCCAGAATCTTTCTTGTGTAAGCTTTACAAACCAGCAGCATTGTAAGCGTCCAGTCATAGTGTATCATGATGATGACGATATCCAAATAAACTGCGACTTGAAATAGCAGTATCATTCTGACATCCGTGGAGCAACTCTGTTGCAAAACTCATATGCGGAAGATAAGATATACCTTTATTCGTCCCACAATGGGGAAATTCGGGAAGAAATGTGAAATTCCCTTTAAACCATGAGAAGCCACCTCTTACCTAGCTCTGCATCAGTTTCCTGCTCACCAGGTTAAAACTCCTGATTTGTCAACGCAAATCTGGGGATTCACTGTGTCTAAGATGACAATACAGAAAGAGGGTGTGGGAAGGAGGGGACTACTGAGGTAAAGAAGGAGGGGACTACTGAGGTGAAGGAGGGGACTACTGAGGTGAAGGAGGGGACTACTGAGGTAAAGAAGGAGGGGACTACTGAGGTGAAGGAGGGGACTACTGAGGTAAAGAAGGAGGGGACTACTGAGGTGAAGGAGGGGACTACTGAGGTAAAGAAGGAGGGGACTACTGAGGTGAAGGATGGGACTACTGAGGTGAAGGATGGGACTACTGAGGTGAAGGAGGGGACTACTGAGGTAAAGGAGGGGACTACTGAGGTAAAGGAGGGGACTACTGAGGTGAAGGAGGGGACTACTGAGGTGAAGGAGGGGACTACTGAGGTGAAGGAGGGGACTACTGAGGTGAAGAACGAGACTACTGAGGTGAAGAACGAGACTACTGAGGTGAAGAACGAGACTACTGAGGTAAAGAAGGAGGGGACTACTGAGGTAAAGAAGGGGATTTGCAGACCGGGTTCTCTGACTTAGCCCCCGCAACGTGATGTGGCTAAGTTTCCACAACACTGGCCACTGTTGAGATCCTCCCTACTTCTTACCAGAACATGTGAGGTTTCAGATGTAGGGTGCATTTTACTGTGGAGGGGTCAGGCAGGGTTCAGTGCAGTATCAGCATGGCCCTCGATCCTACATGGATGGCTGTCAATGGTTCCTCTTTTACTTTAAAGACGGTTACGACTGATCTTCGATAACGTTTAAATCAATTGAATCAGCATGTTTGTTTTGGGTGAGCTGAGCCTGTAGTCTGAGTCTTTATGACACATCCTTGTGGCAGCTGTAAGGGTTTGAATTCCGACCCGTCGTCCCCTTTAAACAGAGCAGCTCTATCTGCAGTTCTCCTAGGAGAAGGACCAACCAGGCAGTGGACACAGGTGCTTCCTGACTAACGCCTCCTCTACTCTCTGCCTGGAACAGTCTAGTAGGACTATGTGCAGCTGCTTGTGGACACCTCTGTCTGTAAGTGTGTGTGTTAGAGATATAGATTTCCAGAGAAAATGTTTGAAGGCCATGGTAATACAGTTAAGCTGGTCCCTGGTTTATCCATTATAATGAATAAAGTAGATGAAGAGAGGGCAGCTTCTCATTCAGGACATAGAGGAGGGCAGCTTCTCATTCAGGACATGGGAGGGCAGCTTCTCATTCAGGACATAGAGGAGGGCAGCTTCTCATTCAGGACATGGGAGGGCAGCTTCTCATTCAGGACATAGAGGAGGGCAGCTTCTCATTCAGGACATGGAGGAGGGCAGCTTCTCATTCAGGACATGGAGGAGGGCAGCTTCTCATTCAGGACATGGAGGAGAGGGCAGCTTCTCATTCAGGACATGGAGGAGAGGGCAGCTTCTCATTCAGGACATGGAGGAGAGGGCAGCTTCTCATTCAGGACATGGAGGAGGGCAGCTTCTCATTCAGGACATGGAGGAGAGGGCAGCTTCTCATTCAGGACATGGAGGAGGGCAGCTTCTCATTCAGGACATGGAGGAGGGCAGCTTCTCATTCAGGACATGGAGGAGGGCAGCTTCTCATTCAGGACATAGCCAGGGAAGGGGCAGCACGACCACAAGACACCCCCCCACTAATCTGGAATCGGCTTCTTAACATTAGCTCAGTCACTCGGCCAAAACACGGGAGCAGAGCAATGAAAGAGAGAGAGAGAGAGAGAGAGAGAGAGAGAGAGAGAGAGAGAGAGAGAGAGAGAGAGAGAGAGAGAGAGAGAAAGAGAGAGAGTGTGTGTGTGGGGGAGGGAGGAGGTAAAAATTCCAGTTTATATCCCATTCTTTGACCTGTTGTTTGTGGTTGATTATTATTACAAGAAAATACAAATGCTTAGAAAATGGAAAAGACAAAAAGATTGATGGAGCAATTATCAGCGGATTCACAAGGATGGATCCTTTTGTGTGACTTTGTAACAAGCAGGAACACACGCTATACACATACACACACACACACACACCACAGAGAGAGAGAGAGAAAAGGAGCAACAAGGAGATGAAAGAGAAAGAAGGGAGAAACGAAAGACGGGAACAGAGATGAAGAGAGAGATGAAGGAGAGAAAAAGAAGACTGAAATGAGGGGGTGCGAGAGAAATCTCATACTCAGCATTTAGCCCCGAGAGCTTATGGGTGTGCAGCGATCAACAGCGGAGCCCTATCCATTCATAATTTACACTTTGCCAAACCCTCTCACTGTCAGAGTCACCTGACAAGCTCAAAGAAACAAGCTCTATCAGTTTAACTGCGGGGCTAACGTTCAACTCATGCTGCGCTGCAGTGTACCATATCTGGTCCTGTCGAGACGGCATAGTCATGTTGCAGCCCTCGGGGTAAGGCTGAGGGAGGAGGCAACTCAGACGCTCCCATTATTTATAGTCTGGTGGCCCGCTGAGAAGAGCTTCCCTCAGAAGCACACAGCAAGGGGATCATGGGAGCCCGCTCCAGCCCAGCACCTCCACAACCGTTTAGCATAAAAAAAGAATTGAAAAAAGAATTGTAAAAAAATTAAATAATATGACGAGGCTTTGAAACAACAACAAACCTTCAAGTACCTTCCTGTCTTTACCCTCCTGAATCCTTCCTTTGTGCTTTCACATCTACGGGAGGACTTGTGTCTGGGGCCAGAGGCAGGGTTTGTTCCTGTCCAGAACACAGCTTAGCGAGGTCTACTGAGCTTATACAGCTGGTCACATGCAGAGTACTCGTACGTACAAACCAGCCATATAGCCGGGCAAGATACTCTTTTGAACCACTGCAGGTATGCATTGCAGACATTGCAGAGAGAGCTTGACACGCCTCACGTCTCTGTGATAAATAACGTCTCACCCCCTCCTAACTGGCCCTCCACAGTTGGCAGCTGGAAGCTTTCACAAATAAACTCGTTGATTTGGAAAAATCCAGAAACATGCAGGTTCTCTCTCCCCCCCCCCCCCCCCCCCCTCCTCCTCCTCCTGTCTCTGTAGCGACGCTCCAGAACAGATCCTGGCCCAGCCCAGCCCAGCCCACCCTGACCTAGCCCAGCCCTGAGCCATGTGACCTGCTCACCAAACACCGGAAAGTCCAATAACATTTGGAATTCCCTCATCCGCTACACATGACTCCACTTACAGAGCCACTCGGGGCCCGGTAGGAAACTTTGCCCTGATGGAAGCACCTTGGCACTAAAGGGGAGGGAGGAGGGAGGTTTAAAAGGAGTGAGTCGAGGGGCCTAGTCTCAACGCAGAACACCTGAGAGGATATCCACCACTGCTGCACCACCATGTCATGTCAATCTTTCAAAGCAGAAAACAAAGAGAAAAAATAAATACAACCCCCCCCCTACCCTCTCCCCCCGCCCCCCCACTCCCCAAAGAAAACAGTAAAGAGAATTTCTGCCAAGTAACACATTTTACAGTCCCCCCACAAATGGTCTGTGCTCAATTACCTCCATTCATACTGGAGCAGAATAGCTCTGGGGACAGAATACAAAAATATTTGGGTTTGGCCATTGTAGGCTTCGCGCCCGAGTCAGTCCTAATGGTCGTCGGCATTCCTTTGCGTCAGCATTGGTCTCTAATATCCATCCATTCTTTTCTTATCAGGTTGGGTGCTATGAGCAATGAGGGTCCACCCTCAACACAGGCAGGCAGGCAGGCACAAACAGGACCTACTCTCGCCTTCTCACCCTAGGACAGAAGCTTCTCTCCTCACAACACCCCCATATTCAATAAACGAGACAGATATAATCAGTAGATGAAGGGGGGGAGGGAGGATGCAGGGGCGGAGCCTGTCAAGGAAAAGAATGCTTTTGGTTGGTGGCTCAGTCAGTCAGTGTTATAAATAGCCAGTGGAGCAGGAAGGCTGGAGCTGGGAGTGGAGGAGGAGGCAGAGGAGGAGGCGGCAGAGGAGGAGGCAGAGGAGGATGGGGGATAGGAAGGCTGGGGTTTATTATAAGAGGCTGTTCATCCGTGCCTGGCTCCGTACACTCCCCATCTGCAGATGGCCGCCAGACACCGACAAATCAGGGGAGGACGTAAACATGCATGTGCCACATGTGACTCTGGAGCGCTTTTTAAATACTTTGAAAGGCTACTTATATGCTCAGGGTAGCTTACAGCTCTCGTGGTCGCCACACTGTCGATTAACTTTTGTGCTATGTGACATACAGTACGTGTGTGTGTAGTGACTGACGCCTGGGTGCGCTCCTGTGCATCCGTGTGTGTGTGTGATGTGTGGGGGAGAGAGACAGAACGAGACGAGAGAGAGACTAGGCCTTACGTGTGAGAGTTAACAGGCTAGAATTATCCCTCTCTCTAATTAGAAGCAGGCATTTGGAAACCACTGCCACTGACTCATGCTCGATGGCAAAATAAAGCTGCATATCCAGCACTCACTCCCACCAGGCTTCCCCGAATAGTAGTTCAACACACACGTTTGTGTGGCTATTCTTGTGAGGACCGAAATCAATTCCATTCATAATCATGTTTTCCCAAACACTAACACAAAAGTTAACCCAAACTCAAATGATTTTTTTCCCCTCGTTTTTTTTGCTTAGTTTTTCTTCTAGAGTTTTCTATTCCTGTAGGGACCAAAAGATTCCCCCCACCTCCACACATAAAAACAAACACACACATCTGCTGCAGCAGGACATGATATCAGCAGTAATACAGTACATATCTAGATGACAGAGCAATAAGACTAGTCGCCAGAAAGTCTGTGATGCTCTCTCTCAACCTCAACCCTACGGCCTCTCTCTCAGCCTCGAAGACATCATCTAACCCTGGCAAATCCTCATAGCGAGAGTCAATCATTTCACCTCAAAATGCTGCAAAGATAGACATCTTTGGGGACAGTGCATCGACCGTGTTTATCAGGCTTTTGGAGTTCCAACTCATCATCTCCATCTAAAACCCATCACACATTCAGTCACCAAGCAGGTCCTTACCGTCCATGGCCTGAACACATTCAGTCACCAAGCAGGTCCTTACCATCCATGGCCTGCCGCAGCACCTGCAGCTTCCTCTGCCTCTCCTTCAGCCTGTCGTAGGCACTGGTCACAGCCGAGCTCACCGACATGGCCGAGTGGTGGTGAGCCAGCTTCCTGGCCTCCAGGCCCCCAAACTCAGAGTAACAGGACTCCCTGTCCCTGGAGACGCGCGAGGCTGACTTGTGTCTGCCCGCCGAGCGCGTGCTGAGGGCGCTGCTGCCCCGCCTGGCGTCCTCCAGGGCCCCGAAGCGCAACACGTCAGGGTCGATGCGGGCCAGGTCCATGGAGGAGGCCCACGTTTTGCTGGTGCCTTGGTAGGGAAGAGATCTGCGGTCCAGCTCCACTGGCCTGCCTCTCTGCTGGGGGTGGTGGTGTTGGTTCTGGTGGGGATAGAGCTCTGCGGAGGACTCTGAGCCCGGGTGGTAGTAGTCTGAAGGGGGGTACTGCGGGGCTGTCGCCCCCTCCTCGGCCCTCAGCAGGTCCTGGATGGGCAGCGACCCCATGGAGCGACTCAGGCCGCGGTTAAGGGAGGCCTGCTCCTGCGTTCTGGCCCGATAGCGCTCCAGCACCCTCGGGGCCGCACTCCTCCCTGACAGGGAACAGACAGACACACCAAATGAAGCTCTGGCTCAAATATCATCTGGAAACATTCCCTGACTGTAGCAATGCTCAAATTCAAGAGATTGTGTTCCAAAATCTATTTGGGTTTCCGGAATGAGATTGGTGGGGTATTAAAACGGAATTACATTTTCTTTGATGTGAGCAGCACAATTAAGGTTTGTCTTGTTGTAAAACACTAATCATAAACTTTCCCCTTAGTTCTGCTACCGGCCCAGGATGATATGGCTATTAGACATGGCAATTAAATTGCTGTCCCTTATTGCCAGCTAACACACACACACACTCAAAGTACTCATAAATGGAAAATCGTTCATTCACAATAGCAGGCATGGTACATGAAAATTACACAAAATGACCCTATAGGTTACCTAGCGTCTCATGGAATGTGTGGAACACCGCAAGCATGTCCAGAAATACATGACCAGAGAAATAGGGGGCCTGAAAGTGCCACTGAGTGTTATTAATGCAACTCATTTGTAGAGTTACCCTACCATTGGAAAAGTGTCAAACCTGCCGTCTTATAAAGAGAGTACTGGAAGTACTCACATTTCTGAAACTATTTTCCTGTTGTATCCAAAAAAAACAAAACAAAAAAACGTTACATATAGACTTTTAGTCCACCATTTCAGGACATTACTTCATACCTAGCAGAAA
Organism: Osmerus mordax; assembly: GCF_038355195.1. NCBI lineage: Eukaryota > Metazoa > Chordata > Actinopteri > Osmeriformes > Osmeridae > Osmerus > Osmerus mordax. The sequence goes on along the minus strand of NC_090063.1, from coordinate 8,142,867 downwards.
AACCATCCCCAACTTGTCCCCCTGAATAGTAAGTCTGGTACTTTCAACAGAGTGCTCTCATGACTGTCCAGTAAACTTGTATATTGCCCTACCAGATCATCTTCACTTTCTGAGACAGTGAGAGCCCTTGTTGTCAGACCGAGAGAGAGAGAGGATGAGAGAAAGAGAGAGGGTGGGTGAGAGAGAGAGAGAGCGAAAGAAAGGATGATAGGTGCATATGTGTAGAGAGAGATGAAAGCATGAGTTGGAGAGGTAGGGAATTGGTAGCACAGGCCTATAAAACACTGCATGTGGTGCTTTAACCTACAAAGCACATGCCGGGTCTTTATGGGGTAACAACATCAAAGACAGACTTGTCTTTTAGGAACAGGGGAGGGCGGATCGGCAGGAGGTTGAAAGAGCAAAAAGTACAGATATAAATGAACATTTTCTCACTGCAAACAATCTCTCAAACTTGCAGCACAAGACTTTTTCGCTGACAGTGGTGTGACTTAAGTGCAATGCAGACCATGAGATCCTACCAGGTCTGAAGCTGCCAGCATCAAATGGTTGACGACCCACAGCGACTTAAAACACAGAAACAACGGAAGTCCTCTTAAGGGGAAGAAAAGGAAAACTCTGAGAAGTGGCTAATTCTCTTTGCATGTACTTTCCCTAGGGCTGGGCAGACTGAACCTGAGGAACAAAGCACCAATACAGACTCCATAAGCCAGATTACCGACTGACTCGGAAATATGTATATGTAATCAATGCCATGCGCTGGTTATATAACCAGCCAGGCAGCCATGTTTGAATTTCTCCACCGTGGTCTCAAAAAGAAAAATGCTTCAGCTTTTCTTAAACCGCAGGGAAGATTTGGTCATATTTTCCTAAATTAAACCCTGTTCTGGTTTGCGGTGTGGCGCTTCTTGTCTCAGTGTTTTTTTGTTTTTTCTTCTTCTCAAAATAGCATTTTTTTCCCCCCTCTGAGTTGGCAGGAATTGTCAGGGCTTCTTTTCCTCCGGAGTGAAGCCGGGGTCTGAGGAGCAGGGAGAGACTTCTCAGAGGAGCTACAACCCCAGAGGTGGATCCCATCTCTAACATCATGAAGAGGGAGGGAACCTTGTTGGATCATTCCACTCCCTTCATTTCCACTCATGGGCTAAACATATGGCCTGATGTTCCAGTTCAGACTTTCCGGTGCATATATACAGCTCTTGGTCATCTGTCATGACCTATTGTTGCTCAAACTGATGACTCATCTTAAGCCTCCATGAGTCATTCTGAAGGTAGCACTGGCACTAGCTCAAATAAGTGGGAGTAAATAATAAGAGAATACACCCATATAAAATGCTTGTATCTACAAAGCTGGTCTACTGGTTCTAACTTGCCTCCATTCTCTTGCCAGTGGGCTTCTTCAGGGAGTTCTTTGTCCTCACACACACACAGCATCCTGTTCACCTCAAACGGTTTATATTTATAATTTCTTCTTAACCATCGTCTAATTGTTAATTCCCAGAAAAAGCTTCTCGTCACCCACTGTCACATTTTTCAAAGCCATTTTCCTCTTCCCTCCTCCCATAGCCTGACTAATCTCAAGTGGGGTTGTCTTTAGTCAGTGTCCTGTGGCTGATATATATATATCAGCCACATTCAAGTCATGATGGTGGGGCCTGCTAAAACTTGCCCTTCTGTTTTATTTACTGAATCGATTCCTTCCCACTGGGATATGGTGACCAAGTTATACTTCATCAGAACGTGTAGAGAGCTCTGTCTACAATGATATGTGCTCTCCCCCCCCAAAAAAAAAATCATTGCATCACATTGGCATTAGTTCATGTTCAAGCGGTTTGATGCCCATTGTTCTACAAACATGGAAGAGAATCACTTTGGGTATAGCAACTGATGGGGGGGTCATTTCTGCAACAGGCACCCTAACAGGCTGTAAAGGGACAGGCAGGCAGGAGGCTGGAGGGGGGACAGGCAGGCAGGAGGCTGGAGGGGGGACAGGCAGGCAGGAGGCAGGCAGGAGGCTGGAGGGGGGACAGCCTGTGGTACCTGAGGGGAGGCCTTTTCCTCGAAGCCTGTCCCGAATCTCCTTACTCCGCTCTGGTAGAGATTCCCTCTCACTCTGGGACATCAGACCATCCAGCTGAGAGACAGAGAGAAGACAGGCACAGTGGTATAAAAGGTGGGTAAATACAGGATTGTCTTCAAGGTAGACAGACATATATAACCGTGTTGTGATGTTACACGGAATTGTGCACTTTTCTCATTTAGGTTTGAATAAATATCTGCCATTGAACATGTGTGGTTACAGAATCAAGCATCATCATCAGGCAAGAACTTAAAACAATTAAGTCACAGTAAACATGCTGAAATGTTACGAGATCTAAGTATTTAACTGAATCATTGCCTTAATAAGTTTAGTTCAGGTCATATCAATTATACTATAGGGTATGAGTGTGTACATGTGTGTGTTTACGTGCATATGTTTGTGTGAACATTTGTGTGTATGCATGTGTGTGTGTGTGTGGTGTACCTGGGATAGACTACCGAGCACCAAGCGGACCAGCTTCCTGATGTAGGAGAAGGAGGGCTCACAGCTGGAGCTCCGGATGTGAGTGCTGCAGGCGTCCAGGACGGTCCTCACGGACATGCGGCTCAGCGTTGTGTCGTCACACATGTTGAGCAGCATGCTATTGAGGTGTTCCCCCAGCTTCATGGGCTGCGACAAACACACAATATGTCATTTTAGGGAACTTTTGAACATATTGTGACAATATCGAATTAGGCTTTGAGCATATTTGGCCTACTGTTTTAGCGAAAGGTTTTTGTCGGACGGTTACACAAGAGCTACAAGTGACTCAGAGCCTGGTGGTCCTAATCGTACCTGACTTTGAGGGATTTCATAATCGGCTCCCCAGAAGAGGGTCATCCCAAGTGAGTACATGTGCATCTGTAAAGAAAGGAGAGGCATTAGAATGATACACAAATGCCTTCAGTGTAGATCTTGTGTAGTACAGTAGTAGTTAGAAAACAATAAAAATAGCAGTAGAAAAAATATTCAGACTGATTCAGAATGTTCCAGTTGGAACTAATATACAGACTATTCCAGCTGGAACTAATATTCAGACTGTTCCAGTTGTATTTATTGAAATGAGGAGAAAAAAACGGAAATGTGACATCTGCTGACACTTTGTCCTGTGCGGGGACAAACGGTTTGATTGTGTCTTATCTAAAATGTTAAATGAAAAACGTAGTGAACACAGTACCCTGCATGTTGTGCTGGAGTGCTTTCAGTTAAACCCCAAAACATTTTTCCATTTTCCTTTCCTTAACAATTCTGCACCAGGCTCCCTCTAAGAAAATCACTTCCCCCTGAAAATTGGACTTGGGAAAGGAAAGAATAACTTTGGGGTTGCCAAAGAATGCACCATGGTCTTCAAGGTCTTTCAAGTGCAGCCCGACTCCACACTACCTTAAAGAGATACACTCCCATTCTGACAACAGGGAAAGGAGGGGAGGTGACATTCACCAGGTTTCAGAAAAATATACAGGACTTGAAATGTTGATTGATGCTAGATGTCTGACGTCATTGGCACATTCGAGCATATTTGATGCCTACAGAATCTAATGACCACGAGGTTTTAGGCGGCGGAGCGAGGCTGCTGTACTGCACCTTCTCTATGTCGGAGACGGAGGCCAGGGTGAGGCCCTCGAGCAGCTCCGGGGCCGTGAAGGCCCTCAGGTCCTGCTGGGTGACGTTCTCATCTGTGAAGGAGATGCTGCCCGAGGGCATGAGCAGCAGGGACCAGGGGGAGATGATGAAGCCCAGCGCTGCAGGGTCTGTGCAGGACACACACACACACACACACACACACACACTCGAGATTATTCTTAACAGTCAAATCAAAGTCAAAGTGAACTTTATTGTCAATCAGACCATGCAACAAGTAATTACACAGACGATCGAAATGTTGTTTCCCCATATAAGAACCCAAGAGTAGTCTGTTACACAGTTTTGCATGGAAAAGGTCAGACGTAGCTCGTAGAGCTGTGTGGCACCCTTTACCTCAATTTTGACCAACGGAGAACAAACTCCATGGAGTAGACTGTCAATGTTTACAATTGTGGATAACACTGCACCGCCATAGATAAATGCACTGCACGTCTAGAGTTTGGCAATTTAAACTAACCGAAAGAAAAATACTTGTTCCTTCCCCAGTGCAAGGTGACAGATGGCAACAGAAAGAAGGTTTGAGTTATGCTCTTTTCCTACGAAGCCACAGACCAGTGATTGGATTACAGAGAAGTTTAAAAATATAAACAAACGAATGTTTAAGCAGCACTGCAAAATTCCTTTCTCTGACGGATATTTCCTTGTGAGAGGGGAAACAAGGAAAAAAGGGCTTGAGGCACAAAATATATACGTTTTCAAAAGGCAGGAATTCTCAGAGTAAATCAAATGTCTCCTGTTGAGCACTTTGTGACCAATTTGCTGTTGGAAAGTTTTCCAACTATTTTTTATAGATGTCATTGACACACTGATATATGCCAGTACACAACACCGTTCCCTGAATCTAGAACCCAATATTCTATATAACGGTAATGCTGCTCACCACTAAACTATTTCAACCAATTATCCATAAGACTATTGTGCAACACAATAACAGCTATAACAGACCCGGAATAGAAAATAATAAAATAGAGAAAATAGTCAGTTGAAATGTATACCATGCTCTACTCAAACTACCCCAGACAGCACACAAATACACACATGCAACTGAGCAAGCCATCTGGGACATGTTCAGCTGGTGCACCCAGACAGACTATATCTTATTAGCCGTTATCTGTATTATCTGGGACGCCACACAGAGGATCAGGCACAGGGCCAGGGTGTTGTCCTCTAAATAGAACCTCTCAGTTCAGTTGATTACCAAGGGGCATTATCAACGGGTGCAGACCAAAGTGACTCTGGACGCAATTGGATAGAATGTCATCATGGTTTGGACAATGTCTCAACAGTAGTTCTCTGTACAGTCATGGTATGAAACACGCCTCATATTAGACTGGCTCGGCGCTATCCAGGCCCGTGGAAATCTGTCTGAATGGGAGGGTCTCCGGACGTTTCTGCCAGGGCAAATGAAAGATCTGTCTGGTTCCCATGCAAAAATGTACCTAGAGGTGGTCTTTGCATGGCTTTGCAATGCAGTAGCTACAGAGTGTTTTCAAATAAGCGCAGCTAGTTCAGGCAGGGCAATCGGGCAGCGCGCGTCAGTCATCGGGGACGTAAGGCGTCTTACTCCACCTTCCTTTCCTCTGCCCACTACCACACCCAGGTTAGCAGCGCATATCCATTGGGCCACGTCCGATAAGGCGTCTTTAAAAGACGCGCGGATACGCACACACTCACCCCGGTTGTTGTATGATCAGTGTGCTGCCGCCCTCCACCATCCCCTTCTCCCCTGTGCTGTCTGTATGTTCTTTCCACCTGGGGGATTATATCTCTATTGCTCCCTGCCTCATATGTCAAGTATGGATGTGTTGCATCGAGGAGGCAGGGAGCGCTTCCCTTGGATCATCCACTCCGCCAAAGTTAAATCTACATGTCCATGTCATGTAACAATAAATGCTCAAATCTAATACGTGATTGTCTTGACTGAACTACAGGAATTCATGACTTAAAATCTTAAAAGACCCAAGTTGTGTTTGGCCTTGGCCTTCTAACATCTCCGTAAATACTTTCCAATGCCTCAAGCTTTCGGTGATGGCTGGCTACTGAAGATGAAAACGGATTCGCAAAAAAGTAATTACATTTAAGATAACAGATTACATACAAAACCTTGGTTATGGAGGGACGTCTCCATTGCTGAATATAATGCATGTGAAAGTTTTCAAAAGAACATTGAAAGCTTTTCACTATTCAGGAGACCTGCCACAATGGTAGGGACATTTCTGAGCATAGCTGGTAAAATGGCTTTTACAAACTGCACCTCAAGGACATCTGCTGGGAAATGTGGCCTGCTGAGAGTTCCAAGGCTAAACTCCCGCCTCGACAACACAGGACAGAAGCCCCTCAGACACATGCCGAGCATGCTGCCTCACACAGCCCTGAGGGGGGGGAGGTAACACACACACACAAGTTGGGCTGTCTGTCCTGCTAGACTCATAGGATTGTCTTCTGCACTGCCTCAAAGGATCGAAATGGACCTCAACTTCACCATCACTACCATGCATGTGTGTACGCGAGAGCAAAAAAGTATTTCAGAGATCAGTTGGGGGGGGGGGGGGTGAATAGATGACCTGTCTACAGTCATGGAGACTGGCATGCATTCAAGGGAAGGCCTTTTGAACCTCCTTTATGAGAGTGCGGACAGACAGCGGATAATAAAGCAGCCTTTGTCTTTTGGCGGGATAGCATGCTAGTTACAGCAGTACACCAGCCATAGCCTTGACTGGGGGACAACTGATGAGTTGTTCACCCACAGCTCAGGAAACATGATGTCACACAGCTTGATATTGTACACCTAGAACATGAACAAGGAACTGCAATGGCTCTGCGGTACCAGCTTAGTCACTGGTATGTGGTCTAACTCTATAGTGTAAGTATTGCTACTGTAAAAAAGAATTGTGAGATCATCACGTGGGTGGAACAATAGCATAATTCAGTACATAGCTGGTGTCTAAAACCCACCAAGTGCCCATGGTAAAGGTAAAAAAGGAGGTTGTGTCAAAATAAGTGAGTAAAATTGCGACATTAAGACAACTTAAATCCATAAGGCTGAGACGGAAAATTTGCAGACAGAAAAGGAGGATTTCTGGAGACACTCAACATCCCCCCTGCATGCTACATCTGGAACCGCGTGCGAGGATTTAACAGTGGCTGTCTTAGTCCTGGGTCTACAGTACATCGGAGCAAAGAAAAGACAGGTTCACTGAGCTGCAGAACACAACATTCCACAAAGAAAGCACTGGATTTCTGACGACTGTATTGCAGTGCTCCCAGATTGGAAAGGCATTTTTAAGCACCCAAATATCTACTGTTGAGTGCATAAGTCTGCACCCCCTGCCATGAAATACCAAAAAGAATCTAACAAAGCAATTGCTTTCATCAATAAGTCATTTAATTTGACTGTGTGTTACATGTCCTCTTATTACAAGTAACAGAAAACAAAAACTTGTACTGTTAATGCGAGAAATGTGCAATTTCGCAATTGCACATTTCAAGCCCCGTCTTATGAGGTGAAAAACAAACTTTAGGAAATTGAAAGGGAAAGGAGGGTGCGGTGGGATGATGATACCCATGGGGCGAGGTTGCCCTAGAGAGATGTGACCTGCTCCTTTAAGAGGGACATAGGGATGACACATGCAAGTGTGTGGGTGGTAAATAATGTGTGTGTGTGTGTGTGTGTGGGGGGGGGGGGGGGGTGCTGGAGGAAACCCATTCAAGCACCAAGATAGTGAGAAAGACTACACTTAAAGAGCCCTAAATCCCATCAGTTAACAGACATGATAATGGCACAGACTGTACCGCACAGAGTAGAACAGGGGGCAGGGCAGGAAGGATGAGTGTTCCAACTGGCAGCTCTGACGCTGTAGTCTAACCACTTTAGTTTAACCACTCCCAGAATCACACACAACTACAGACACCAAGACGAATCTGACCATCTGAACTGTTGAAAATATGTTTGTTCATGAGTGCCTTTAACACTGGGGCTTTTTTTTTTTACCACCCCAGCCGTTTTGAAATGCATTTAACTCTGAAAATAAACCCCCTTTATCTCTCTGTCTATGACTTTTCCTAAAATGGGTTTCATCAATCATCTAGTGAATTAGGGGGTGTGTGGGATAAAATTAAATAAACGATGATACCTTCGTACTGCCGATTAGTCATTTTTACTACCGCTGTACAATGCCGTGCTCAACACATCCACTTCCAATGTTGTCTTTTGATAAGCACGCCGACAAGCTGCATTTGATATGTAGATAAATTTGGATTTGCTTTTGAAAACATGAACCGGAGCAAAAGGAGGATGAATTCCCATGAAATTCTGGAAATGCTTCAGGACATGAGTGAGGGAGAATCAGATGGGGAGAGATAACGGCGGGCATGAGTGAGGGAGAATGGAACGGGGGAAAGATCAATGAGGTACTTTTCCTCAAAGGCAGGGGTGGTGATGTTTTTGAGAAGCCCTTTATGTCATATTTGCAGAAATAAACTTCACATTCTGATAGCAATCATAAATCATAAACCCATATTTTGGGTTGAATACTTTCAAACTCAAGCCAAAATTGCTTTTGTATAGAACAAAAGGAGCAACTTAACTGCTTCAAGAAATGACATCTTTGCAATTGCTGACAGAGAGAGAACAATGTTTTTCACGTCTATGTTTTGATGTTTGTCCGCAGAGCTGCATTATTCCCATACCTCGGCGGAAAAGCTCCTGAAGACTCTCTGCACTCTGACTGAGTACAGCCCAGACCTCCTCCTCCTGCAGTGGACCCCCCCGCACCTCCAGAGCTTCAGCCAGAGACACGTGCATCTTCCCTGTGGGGGGGGGGGGGGGGGGGGCAATGACAATGTCACACAAATTACAGATTAGGTGCTGTGACATGAAACCAGATTCATATATATATACACACACTACCGTTCAAAAGTTTGGGGTCACTCCGAAATTTCCTTCTTTTTCAAAGAAAAGCACTTTTTTTCAATGAATATAACATTAAATTAATCAGAAAAACACTATACATTGTTAATGTGGTAAATGACTATTCTAGGTTGAAATGTCAGTTTTTTTATGAAATATCTACATAGGTGTATAGAGGCCCATTTCAAGCAACTCTCGCTACAGTGTTCAAATGGTACATCGTGTTTGCTAATTACCTTAGAAGACTAATGGATGATTAGAAGAATTAGAATGCCAAAGGTCTCCAATGCTGTAATTGCTGCAAATGGAGCATTCTTTGACGAAAGCAAAGTTTGAAGAACAAAATTAATATTTCAAATAAAAATAATTATTTCTAACCTTGTAAATGTCTTGACTATATTTTCTATTCATTTTGCAACTTATTTGATAAATAAAAGTGTGACTTTTCATGGAAAACTGTCTGAATTGTCTGGGTGACCCCAAACATATGAACGGTAGTGTATATATATATATATATATATGTAGAATTCAAAACAGTATTCAGATGTATCTCCTGTGTTATTCATGGATGACTCATCCACAAAAGCTCAATAGAGGGAAAGTCCAGGGCTATCCAACCTTGTACCTGTAGAGCTATCCTTCTGTTTGCTTTCACTCCGATCTAGTTTACAACTAACCTGTTTCAGCATGTCGATCAGCTAATTAATCAGATGTGCCAAATTAGGGTTTGAAGAAAAGCCTTCACAGACCGGGTTTGTTACAGCCCTGCTGTAGTAACAAACGTAATGCTACCACTGATATTTACATCTGCACCATGCCTTGTGTTTCGTTACACAGAGACAAGTCACAACAGGCTGTGCTGGAGAGTTTTTATTCAGCTAATTTGGCCTTCTGACTTAAGACGTACATGTGATCTCCAAGTACTTGCTTTCCTCAAGCAACTAACACCACTTATTTACAATCCCCCCAAAAATCTACAATTATATAAAATTAGATACCTTACTGAAAAACGTTTTTTTGTTCAAACTGACACTTTTGCGTATTTTTGGATTTGGGGAATTAAATTGTTAGGGGTTGGGGAAAGGGTGTTTAGCTTGCAATAGGACACATCCAGTCCTCTGGGCTCCAACCCCTGGTCATGGAAGGCACACGGCTGCTGTGCTGTGGCTTTGTCATCGTTTAAATCCTCCCAATCCCACTGCGACGTAATGCAACAGAAGCATAGGAAGCCCTGGGTTTAAAGGATTAAAATTGACTAAGCAAAAAAACCATCACCACCTAAATAGTTGCTGTGACTCTCACATTTCTATTAAAGTGTGGAGTCAGACACTCTGGTGGTGTCTGTCTGCGCATCATGGTTAGAGATACGGGATGGGTCCAGCCAGGCTTGAGGGCTGCCATCCAAACTTGTGTACATAGGGTCGTCCTTCTGATGTGAAACATTATGACAATCCGGCATGCACATTCCAAACCTGAAAATGTTGCTGTGCAATAAGAAAGAAAACTCACTCTCCATCACAATCAACATCTCGTGGGAACATTTTGGGGATGGGCCGTACATTTGGGAAAGTTAATAAGATAGCATTTTATCCGTATTTATGCAGGAATGCAGGCATGTTAAATACTTTGGTCAATGGGAAGCTGGGGAAAGTGGGTTACTACCATTCCAGCTCATTGCACAATAGAATAGGGTAGTGAGATCTGCTATGGGGGAAGACCTTCGTTTGATTGTTTTGTGGCTCGTTTTTTCAATAGAGGCCTACAGTGGAATGTTTTTATCCTCTTTGAGGGCTGCTGTGGTGGCCAGCTCTTCTCCCATTGGCCCATGATCCTGCTCATTATTTTGGGGCACGGGTGGAGGGAGGGGTCGGGGAATCAGTGGCCCAAAACAGACAGCCTTCGCAGCAGAGGAGAGAAACGCTGAGTGGTTTTCTTCACCCAAAAAATGGACGAAGTTTGTTCAAAGGTGTTCGCCTTCGGTCTGGTCTCAGCCGCAGTCGCAAGGATTTCAGGAGAATAGCCTAATCCTTGAAACGGGATAGTTCTCTCTACCCAGTCCCTAGCTGTTTTGTTTTTTTTGTTTGGGGGGGGGGGGAAAATCTCTGCCGCATTTATCAACCATGAAACAAACTCTATATAATTTTTTACTGAGAAATGTTCTTTGATGTACAGCATGTACTCAACTTGAAACAGTGCACCAAACACAGACAACTTGTGTATAAATACTTGTCCAAGCTGTCGAATTATACACATAACATCTTAATGGAATGATGACAGTTTTCAACCCTATAAATCAAACATCTGAAAACAAGATGCTTCCTTTGTCCATTTCAATTTTAGGTGAAAATCTTTCTGAGGAATTCCAGGAACACTCGCAAACTTCAAGGGAACCTTACCGGAAAAAAAAAACTTCAAACTGAAAACACACAAGACGTAGGCTACCATTTAAGTTACCGTTTCACACCCTTGCAATGGCACAGGATGCCGAGTATTCGGAATATCTCAGACCTTTCTGCAGTTAGTTGATTACTGCTAAGATGAGAGTAGATAGAGGGAGACCAATGACAACTTAACCTAGATTGTGTTTTAATTCTCAGTTTCATATTTCATTCCTATTTACCTAATATCTAATATTTTACAAATGCAAATCCCAAACTAGTTTATAATAGTAGGTGCAACTATAGACTACACCAGTATAATTCTGCCCCCAGTGCTACAGCTATAGACTGCAGTAGTTGGCCTATCCTCAGTATTAGGCCTATCCTCAGTGATACAACTATAGACATCAGTAGTAGGCTTACTGATCAGGTAGGATAGTCCTGTAAAAACTAATGTTGCATCAATCAGAAGGTTTAATTATATGATTGCCTGTGTGACTCAAAATGAGTTAAAAATAGGAACCCCTATCAGAAATGTCAATCATTGTGCCATAATCTAAGCTAGCAATAACATTAAGGAGTGGTTTTAGGACTATTCATAATCAAATGTAGCACAGCTTGGTTGAGAGACTGGTCTTGATTGCATACAGGAATGGCCTGCAATGACTGCTCATCCTCTATTCTGCTGTCTATTAAACACATGTTCCATATCCAAGGAAATCCTAGGCACTGTACAAATGTAGGACAGGTTATTTGCTAAATTCCTAGTATGGCCGGGAAAACAAGTTTGTTCCATCCTGTGACATCGCGTGGGCAACATATTTCCTGCAGCGGTAACCTTGTTGCAACACACATTCCTGGCTATTGCTTGCTTGAGCCCATTTCAGTCTGCGTACCCCTGATGTATAAAAAAAATACTAAGTATTCTGTATCTCGTATGATGAAACTGCCCATATTCTCACGTAGTCGAGAAAAACATGTGGTTATTGTCGATAACAAAGCTTGTTAACGTCTTGTGAGATGCTAGTCGAATTAGCCGTTTCAGTGAACTCGAAACAAAGCTGTTCAAAGTTTCAGAATAATACGTCAAATGTATAGGGTAAAATAGTAAACTTACCAGTCAAATGATGAGACCTATGAAACTGAACGAAAGATAGGCACTCCAATTTCACTACAGAAGTGTAAAGTAACGAGACTGCGCGTCACCCCATCCACAATAGAACATCTTGAAGTTGACTGCAGCTGAGCTGTCGAATAGGCAACAGGTTTGTCTCTCGAGGTCCTAGTAGAGTACAAAAAAATCCCCCAAAACAATGTAGTTTCTATAATCCATGTAATTAAACCATTTGGAAAAAAGTAATAATTCGTAGCGCTAAAAATATATCAAAACTGTCGCGGGATTATGTGCGGCTTTCAGTTTGCTCGGGATCAGCCTAGTAACCATTGCTCCTGAGAAGCATTCTTTTCCCCCTCCCTTTGCACATCTAGGGGTTGACTGGGAGTAACCAGACACCTTATTCCTACTGTTCATTGGCTCATTGCAGGAGGATCGGCATATATGCAACCAGGCGTCTCTATAGTAACCCACAACTGGGAGGAAAACTGTAAGCTATGGCCGTATGGGCTACACATGGACAGTACTATAGTAACATGTATTTAGTTTTGACATGGTAGACGCACTCACAGAATCTAATATTGATATGAATCTTCATCTCCCCCTCCTAGACAGAAACGAAAACAGTATCTCACTCTCTACCATGCACTTTTAAAAACACCTAATGATCATGGTAACCCTAATTAGGATACAGGCCCTCTGTAATTGCCGTTCCTGGTAAATTCAGACTGGTATTAAAATAAAAATGAAAAAAGGTTGGAGCCCCCCAGTTAACATTTCCCCACTCATGACTAACCATAGAAAAACGACGTTACACACCACAAATACTGGGGTCTGGAGAGAGGAAATGGCACACTAGGCTGGTTTTTCCTAAGCCTCTACATTTTTCTCTTTTAGAAACATAAGCCTCAGAAGCTGCAGTGGCTACTCTAGAGTAGACCACTACATTTTTGTTTCAAGCTCCAGGAAACCCACAGCACAGGGTACCTTTCTGTTTTGCAATGAGGGAGAAACTTCTATACCAGCCACAGTGTGGTCCAGGTCGTATGGACAGGATAGGTTACTAACGGTGCTTTCAGACTGTATTACATAGTTTCAGGACAGTAAGGAAAATGGTCAGGGTTTTGGCATCGGACATATAGGTTAGTACTTGCAAATCATTAAACCATGGTCAGTGTTTAAAGGACATACCTAAACATATTAACTTGACTGTTCTACTATTCTCTTATGTTAACTAACTGTTAACTGCCAAGAGATGTTTCTTTAGTGTCATGCTTTAGTGTCCTGCTTTGATATCAAGCAAAAGAATAAATAAAAAACAGAAAAAGTTCTCATAAAATTGTATATGTTGGCTGGAACATGTTAAGTATGTTGAGTGTGCAAGTGACACCACCTCAATCCTTTTGTTGTTTGGGAGTCAGATCACTATCCAGTCAGGAAGTCATTCAGTGGAGAGTACTTCCTTCCTTTTTCTGTTACCTTCCTTTCAGACCATGCCTTGTTTTGCCTTGCCTTGCTGCAGGGAAATGTTTGGGCTGTCTCACGTTTATAGATCACCCTCTAGTGGTTTGTGAATATCCTTGCATGTATCAGTTTTGTGTCTCTTACTGCCTGTTCTTCAGACTGTATGAATATTCTGAAAACAATGCATAGTAAGTAAGTAGTAAGCAAAGTTTATTTGTATAGCACCTCTCGCAGATAAAATCAGTGCTTCACAACAAAATGCAATATAACACTACAAATAAAGAATACAGAACATTTAAATAGAAATAGAAACATGACAGACAACCATAAAAAACCCTCAACTAACTAAAAGCCTGCTTGAATAGCAAAGTCTTGAGTTGCTTTTTATAAGCTTCGACGGAAGTTGCACACCGTAGAAAGGGAGGCAAGGCATTCCACAACCTAGGGGCCACTGCTTGGAATGATCGATCCCCTCTAGTTTTAAAATGGGTACAGGGAACCACTAAAAGCTTCTGACCCAATGACCTCAAATTACGGGTGGGGGTATGAAGCTGTATTAAATCAGAAATGTAGGGAGGAACTTCTCCATTCAGGGCTCTGAAGGTGAGGACCAGGATTTTAAATTGAATTCTGTACTGGACTGGTAATCAGTGAAGTGATGCTAAAACAGGTGTAATGTGTGCTCTTTTGTTAATGTGCGTTAAAAGCCTTGCAGCAGAGTTCTGAACGGCCTGGAGACGGTCAAGCTCCTTAGGCATAACTTCCAAATCCTAATGACTAAACAAAGACCAGATTCACGGCCTTCTTCAGAAGGACCCACTTCCACCCATGGCCTCTACCAGCCTTGCTTATGGCTCTGTAGAGACACAGGGTGACATCATGTGGGCACTGGTGGATCCAAGGGGTGGCAGCTGCCACTCCAGCTAAAAAGCCTTGCCACCCCAATCTCCCCATGCTAAAATATATGTTTTCAATTACATAATAGTAGTATTCATTAAAAAATACAATTATTGTTATTGCCATTATTTCCTCCACACCACCTTACAACTACCTCTTGCCACCCCCTTGCCACACCATGTGAAAATGTCTAGATCCACCCCTGCAGGCTAATAATATCATAGATTTGCATCAGATAATGTTCCCGTGCTCTCATCTCTACAGTCAACTCCAGAATTACTGGCACCCCTTGGCAAAGATGAGTAAACAATGTGATGTTGTGTTGTTGTTATTCCTTCAAAGGCCCTGGGAACCTTCTTAAAACACATGGGATCATGAATTACATGAAATACTAGGACATTTTAAATCTGAATAGGGCTGCCTACAGGAAACTATAAAACTGGATTGTCATTGGATAATTGTGGCATACATGGTTTTTTCCAATGTGACATTAAGCTGAATAACAGAAAGGTGACTTTTTTATAACACTTTTTACTCATCTTTGCCAAGGGGTTCCAATCATTCTGGAGTTCACTGTATGTCCAGTTGTCTTTACAATAACTTGTTTGTTTTTCCATGTCATCTTTTTAAAGTAGCAGCCTATGGATTGTAGGCTTTGTATATCGCATAAAAACACAATTATTACTCAATGCACACCCTTTTAATGTAGCCCATGACAGGTAGCCTATAGGATTCATTCTCAATCTAGATAGGCCTAGCATAGGGTTAGCAGTACTGGAAAGATCCAAACGGCTGGCATTTTTTGTCATCCTCCTGCTCGCAGCGCCTTCATCCACGCGCAGATTCCTTGGCACTGTCCGCACCAGGAGGACGGTGCAGGATCCGTGAGAGGCTTCAACACACACCCCCTCCCTTCCTGGCCCTATGGTGCTTTCTGGGCTTTGACGTCACACGTGCTCCTTTTGGTTGCTATAGCAACAGATTTCCCTAACCCCCTTCCTCTTTTCTCCCTCTCCTCTGGTAGGTCCACGATGGTACATCCAGCATCTTGCAGCACAATGGTTGCAAGACGGTAAAGCAGGAGTGATTCAGCATCGCAATCTCGGTTACAGTCTATATCTACTCTATTTTTTTCTCGCTTCATTTATCGTTTTTCTCCATCTTGACGTTTATATTCCGCCAATGATAATGTCTCCCGTCGGAATGTTTTGAACAGGACTGTCATCGCACTGGGATCGTCGTTAGCTGGCACGGAATGGTAGGTCGGAGTGTGATGTTGATGCGGGAGCCTACTGAAGGGTGGGGTGATGCATATTGATTGGAGGGAAGGTTAATGAAGTCGACTGATAAAGATGCAACTGTGGAAAGGGACGTTGGCAATAACAAGCCCCTTTTTATATTCTATTCCGCTGATTGTTAGCTAAGTAGCCTTCTAGATAGGTAATTGAAAAGTATTATATTGGATTCGAATGTCTTTAGTCGATTACTGTATGTTGTTGTCCATCAATGCAGATGTTTTTTTCCTCTCAGTTGCATGCTTGTCTAGGTGCACTGTAATGACCTATGGTTATCTTACGTTGCCGTTTAGAATATTAAAAATAAAACCAACAAGGGTAACATTGCTGGTGAATAATGGTCGTTAGTCCAGTTTCTATTATTTTAGAATCAAGTGGCGTATATTTCACATAGTTGAAAGCAATTCACATATTTAATGTTGAAAAACACAGTTTGCATAATAACAAACCTTTCAAACCGTTCACTCAAAATGTTGGCCCCTGACGTACTACATAGATGCACTTGCACGCGTATCACTTGAGTGATGGAAATGGGTTTAGCCAAGTTATGTTGATCTGAAAGAAAAAGAATACCCAGATAGTTCACACAGACTATAATAGTTCATACTATATCTATGTGATTTCCTGTCAAGGGATTACCCAACACCCTTGCAGATGGCAGCTGCACACCTTGTGGTTTAAGATTTTTAGCCATTTATAAACCATGCCTTTGGCATTTGTACATCCAAATATTATGACACATACCAGTAAAGATAAAAAGTTTTTATTTTTTATTTTTTTCTCTCTACCTTCTCTGCCAGGTACAAGGAATACATTAGATTAAGAAGGCAACTTTCAGCATGATACATGTATAAAAATGCACATTTACTTTTTCAATTTTCAGTATAGAGCTGTGTATTTAATCTGAAAGAGAAAAATGTGTAGTTAAGTAAGGTTTTGTTGCTAATTTGTATAGAAATACTGTAAAATATATATATAGGCCAATAGTGTTCAAAGACTGCTGTGCTACTGTAAGTGTGCTATGATGCTAGACATGGACCAAAACCCCGTTGCATTCAAGGGCGAGAAGAAAAAGGTTTTAGAGACAGCAACCTTGTGAGCTGAATTATTGAACAGGCCCTTGTGCATGTTGAAGAGTGTGCTGCAGGGAAAACTCACAGTTATCATTGGTTGAATTGTGTTATCAAAAGACATCCATAACATTTATATCAATATGTTTTGGCTCGATAACCAGATAATGTGTGTAAACTGAAAAGGTTTCATATTTTAATTCTCAATTTTTCTAGTTGTTTCAAATGAGTTTAGGCTACACAAGCCATATCAATCCATTCTGAGGTTTACTGTTGGTTTAGATGAGATATTGGTAAACTAAATCATTGGCATTGATTTTGAGGTTACCCTGCTCCCATTCTCAGTGGAAATGTTCTGCCACTGATGCCATTAATTCAATAATAGCGTTAATTCAAATACAGTAGCCCTGTGCAGTTATGAACATTTTTTGGAATATGGAAGCCTATTGTTTTGGCAATTTGACACCCTGGTTAGCATTAGATGGCCTGGAGTACAAAATTGTCTCTAGTGTTGTGAAATTGTCTCGAATTCAAAGGATTTGAAACAAGATGCTAAGACAAACAAACACTGATTTTGTAAGGGATGTGGACGGGGCGTTCCAATAATTCTAACGGAACAACAGTACTCTGTGTGTAGGCCTACCACCGTCTGGCTAACTTCTAGTTTTCTTGTTTCTACTGTAAAGAGGACACTCATGAATCTCATTGGTTCTCCAACATGCAATGCTAAAACTGATGTCACAAAACTGCCACTACATTTCTGCGTCTCCATTTTGAATCCCAAAAGGAGAAAACAAGCATTCTCATCTGTCATAGTCATCCAACCAATCACCTTCCAGCTTCCAAACAGCCGATATGTGAGAGTTTTGTAAGTCCTGGGATGGTGATTGTACATGATCAATTTCTGTGAGTTTGGAGGTTCCAGTGTTGGCATCTTTCCTGCCATATGATGGATGGTGCCCCTATTTGGCATTTGTTATGGGGACTTGGAATGACTCGGTGCCCATTAGAGGCACATAATTGCTCAGCCAGGGAGTAGAGAAGCCTGAGGCAGTATCAGCCAATCGGCCAAACCAAGTATGGCTCCCTCTCTCTTTCTCTCTCATTTTTCTCTCTATTTCTCTCTGTCTCTTTCTCTCTCTGCCCTCCCGTCCCCCTCTATCTCTTGCTCTGCCGGGCTATTTGACGGCATTATCAGGGGTCTGGACCCACTGCCCCCTCAGCGGCTTGGTCAGAGAGGGATGGGCAAACCTTCCTGACCAGCAGTGGAATGGTTTGTCTACTACATTTTTGCAGGATGTGGGCTTTTTCTATTATAGTGCTAGGTATTGATAATGAACATTTTGTCTAGGAAAATGTATCCCAAGTTCTTACTTTGTTTTAACAGTAAAGCATTTTTGTATCGATGAAGCAAGATCTGGTCTGTGTATTTTTGGTGTCATTGCAGTGATACTTACCATATTGTGGGTCAATAATTCAGAATGATTGAACCAAAAATATGGGCTCCATTAAGCTACTGCGAGTAAATCTGTATCAAAGAGTACAAATGTTTTGGAGAAAGACTGACAAGCACCACGGTCAATGTGTTTGCGCAATTCAACACATTGTGTCATCCTACAAAAGCACCATGCCACCATTCCCGTTTGTCCTAACTACAGTACTGATTGCTACAGCTGACAACTCCAGCAATATGCCCTACTGTGAACTACTGTACAGTTACATAAAAGGATTTAATCTGTGGTGCATGTTTATATTTTTTATAGTGGGCTGACTAACTAAGCTTGTCATTGTGCAGTTGGTTCTGCCCAGTTCCCTGGAGTAGCAGCACATCTGCACATCGGCCTGTCAACGGATTTACAGACTTCATTAATCCTGACAGGGAATATAGACATTCCGGTAGAACGTCATGAAATGATTTGTGCCTAAATGATTTTTTATTTCATATTCCTTTGTTTTTACGGTATTTGTTTTTTAATAATCCAAACTCCACAAGTGCTTTAGATAAGATCATCTCCCATTGTGAAACACACACTACTACAGATGGATTCAATATTGAAATTAGGTCAATTAGGCTTTTGGGATGTAAAACTGGATGAATGAGCGTAGAGCAGCATCAAAAGCTCTTTGCTAAGAAGATTTCAAAGGTTGTTTCAGAAGCCAGAGACAAACAGCAGCAGAGATGTTGCTAAAATTCATATCCACTGTTCATTCATGAACGGAACCTTTGAAAAGGAAAGGCAAAATGGCATTAGATGAAATTACCAGAAATCTAATAGCCTCACAGTGTACCTTAGTTATATTAGTGCTAATTTGTAACATCTATTTGATTGTTTGTGTGGGTGTGTAAAGCATGGCTTAATAAGCAGCTCAGCGGTTACTGTGGGATGTCTAAGTCCTGGCATCTGTGGGATTGTGTTTCAGCCTGATTACAGCTGAGAAAAATAGACAAGTGGGTCCAGTCGCCATATCAGTGCATGTTCGGCATCTAGGCCTCAAAGAACTGCAGCATCAGCAGTGCTGGTTTCCATCCTGCATTAGCATCCGTCACAGGGAGTTGAACAGTGAGGTGAAAGAGAAAGACGGAGAAAGAAATTGTAGAAACAGTTAATGTGTCGATATTGAGGTGGCATTTCTCATATGCTCCATAGGATGGGAATGTATGGCTCAGGGAGTCAATGTTGTTTTCTGGCCTGGGCTTTGGGCCTGCAGCCCCTGAGCCCAGATGGAGGCTGGACTGGGAGGAGGGCTGAGTACTGCAGGAGACACCGAGCTGCTGAACCTTGCAGTCGCAGTGGAATAGAATGGGAGGGGGAGGGGAAAGCAGAGTTAGAGGGAGGTAGGGGATGAGGGAGCGAGAGAGGGAGGTAGAAGTGAGGGAGGGACAAAAAAGAGGCAGAGATGAGGAATTGCAGGCTATCTGTAGCAATATGGATAAAGGGATGGAGAGAAGAGATAGAGGGGAGGATTCACTGACATATTTATGTGATGCATGTAAGCTGCCTGAAAGCCAGACTCTGGTGTCAGGCAGATGAGAGGAAAGGCAGAAGTGTACAGTAAAGCTTTTGCCAGTTTGGCATTGTTGTTGTATACCTGCCGTGTACAGTGACACATATTTGGAAAAGAGTAGTCATTACTCAAGAAATGGAAGGAAGATACAATAATATCAAACCTAAAAATGTGAGAATTATAGTGCACACACATGCTACATTTGACAACAGTAGTCAAATGTCACCAAGTCTCCGTTCTGTCACCAAGTCTCCGTTCTGTAAACAGACCTGTTTGATGGCCATGTTTATTATCGTTTCAGACCATATTTCAAACTGAACAGCACACAACCCAATTAGCCTCCACCTCAACAGTCCCTGCGGATGCCATTAAAGCCCAAGTATCTTCTACTGTATATAGCTGGAGGTGAATGAGGAGGTGGTGTCTATCACTCCTAGTAGAGGAGTTGACATTGACCTTTACACCTGTCAAAGATAAGATGGGAGACAGCTGGAAATAGATGTGCTATGAATGCAAGATGGATGTAGGCTTTATTATTCTGACACCCAATTGTTGCTCACCTCAGAAACAGATTTACCGCTATTGCAGTCATTTTGCTTTTGTGGAAAATAATATTTATTAATCATCAACTGAATTTACTGATGTTGTCGTGTTTAATTCATACTAATCCTAACTCTGTTGCCAATGAGAGGGGTTGTGCTGTGGGGCACAGTTACACAATGTCCTGCTCCCATCCTCCCCTGTTGGGGGTCACTTCCTGTACAATGACCCACTCTGAATATCAACAACCTGGGATCATCAGGGACAGCCCTTAAAACACCAAGATGCAGCTCCCTGCTTTCGTCACCAGCCTGCTTATTGTGACTACAGTTGCATCTGTCCTGCTCAAGCCAATATATGGTTGTGTCAGATTTTTGCGAGTAGCATTGCATTTTGTCACGTGGAATTAAAGTTTCTCTGCATCAACAAAGGTCATCTTTTGAAAATCTATGGTTGTTTATTAGATTTAGGTTATTCAACAACATGATTCCAAATAGTTGGATAAATTACAGAGCTGTGGTCTTAATACGTGGATCACACATATTTAATAGAACTGGTAGACCAGATAACCGTAACCCCCCCCCCCTCCCCCGATACCATTTAATCATGTGAGGTATTCCACTGGATTAAATTATCAGGGATTACACTCTTTGTTGAGGACATAGGTTGACACCATGACCATTCACAGGCACTTTGGTGCCTTCTGCTGAGTGATGAGCCCGGATAATCTAATGACAAGTTCTAAAATATTTATTTTATGTCTATAATTATATCATTATTATAATCTATTGACTGCAGTAGAGTTTTACCGGTGACCACACAATAATCCAAACAGCTAAATGGTTTCCTGTCTCCATGGACTATTTATTATGGTCCAAAGTCTTGAATGCTGTTTTTGAAAAATTGTTTGATTAGGCCTAATTTGAGGAAATCAGCAAGTGTATAAAAAAAAAAGTGTTTACTGTAAATTACGTAATGAGATACTGTGGTGGTAAAGGCAATCTGTACTTTTATTGTAACATATCCAGCTCTAGTGAGTTTGCTTGGAGAGCTATCAAAATCGGGAGGGCTTCTTGGTTTCCACCGGTTGGGCCTGTCATTGGTTGAGCTCTAGAATGACTTACAAGAAGAAAAATCCCCAAAGTAGTTGTTTGATCATTTTGTATAATTAAGGCTCATCACAGACCGTCATTAACTGAGGTCATTAAATCCAAGTGTGTTTTTACTGGATTAACCTTTCACCCAATGTAGCCTCGACTGCTCTAAAAAATACCCAGTGATTGGTAAGGATGATAAAAGGGTATTTGAGGTCTTACTTACTTACTCAGCGCAACATGACGCATTCAACGTTAGGTTTCTGAAATTATTTGCAGGATTTGTAAATGTAGATTTGTAGAGAACTGCAACGAAGAATGTGAATTTATTGGCGTAAATTAGGTTCATGAGGCAATATAATTTAAGTACTTATTTTTTAAAGAGCATGCTGGGTTATTATGTCTGATTAAAAACCAGACTTTTGAGAAAACCATGGAGGTGGTATGCATGATTATAATTTAAATTACAGTTTGTTTACTCATGCAGTTTTTTTTAAGACAGTTCCTTTTTGTATATTCATATACGGCAAACACGATTTCGTGTAGAAACATGTGAGAGGCCAGGTGAACATACGGGAAGCTGTGTATGATAGACATCAAGAAGACTTTATGATGGAAGGTGGTCTCTTTCCTTTAAATGGATGAATAACATTACCCCGTGGATATTTATGCTGCTGTGAGTACACAGTTGATCTCCTCTTCCAGACATTCAACTATTTTGTAAAACACAAGTTGCAATGTGTATGCAGTGTAATGAACATCCTGTTTCTATGGTGCCTTGCAGTGGGGTTGACATACAAAGATGACTGTCCTTGGTGTCTGAATACAAGTTACGTCAGAGCACCAGGAGACTTCTCTTTATGAAGAATGACTCAGAGATCCTTAGGGACATCTACAGCTCCGTCCAAAACTGGAAGTAAACTTAATAGATGTACAAGGCCTTGCACACCCAACACATACAGTACAGTACATTTTCACTTTCACAATTTTCAAATTGTCTTTATTATAAATTCAAAAAGTTCTCACAAGTTTGACAAATGTTACTACACTTATGGGTACAAATTACATGGGAACCTCTTCTCAGTTTGCCTTTGCTTGTCTTTTCCAGAGCTCATGTCTATTTGGTCTGGACAGTGAGCACCATACATTCATGGGGGTCATAAACACATACAGAACATCTCTCGCTGGATACATTTGTCAAACCTGATGACTACACATTTTGAACCTGTTAGTTGGTCCTCTCTGGTACGATCTTCTTGTGGAATGACTATGCTATGTTACACATTTGATTTACAAGGTGAGATGTGAAAATGCACGGAGGAAGGTGTCGCTGGACTCACTCGCTGGGTTACCGTAGAAACTGGCTCAGACATTTGGTGTTATGTGTATGGATGTGTCTGAGCTGATTCATCGTGCTTCCGTTTTGTACAGTCATGAAACTATCATCGTTACACAGGCCTAATTATCAGGCTTTTGTTTCTTAATGGTGCAGCTTTAATATTTATATTCAATAACAAATGTCTATGTCGTTAAATGTGATTCTCTATGATGTCAGACACAGGCTCTTAGTGCTTAAACAACCCTGGTGATGTGAGGTTTCAATAAGTGTTGCAGTTCTTCCCCTCCCCTCCCCTCCCCTCCCCTCCCCTCCCCTCCCCTCCCCTCCCCTCCCCTCCCCTCCCCTCCCCTCCCCCCTCTCTCTCTCTCTCTCTCTCTCTCTCTCTCTCTCTCTCTCTCTCTCTCTCTCTCTCTCTCTCTCTCTCACTCTCTCACTCTCTCTCCTCTGTTTGCTCAGTGATGCTCTCTGTGACTCTGGTGCCAATAAATGTCCCTCCAGACCACCTCTTGTGAGTGTGCGTGAGAGAGAAAGGATTACTCAGGAGTTTAGGGGTTTAAATTGGTCCATCTAATATTCTCTGAGGACAAACACAGACATGGTTGAGTGACTGGTGTTTCCCGCCAAGTAAGTCTCCAAATCTACAGTTGGAATGTGCTAACTACTAATGCTGAAATGTAGCTGGGATGTTAACCCTTCTTGATTACGTAATAGCAGTGGCCCATGTTACAGTAATGTAGCATCTGGCAAGTTGAACACAGTTTATTCTGTAAATTATTATTCCTATCAGGCAAATAGTTTTCCTTGTTTTGTAGAAAAAGGAATGGGCTTAGTGGGAAAAAGAACAAATAAATGTCATAAAGACAATGGTGAAAACAAAAAAGAAGATAAAGTACATCTTTGCATTAAGCTTGTTGCTCCCTTATATTCTTTCCTCCCTCCCCATCTCTTCGCTTTGCTTCTTTTCTCTTCTTTCCTCTCTTGCCTCACCTTCTCCCCCTCCTCCCCTCTTCCCTTCCTCAGCTCTGAGCATGTGGCCTCAGTCAGCCAAGGTGTTTAGTGATAGGTTGCTGCCTTAGAGTCCTTTCTCACTACATTGTGACAACCATCCTTGACAATCCAGCAATGGTTGGGGCCTCTGTTGCCTATGATAGCTATGGTTAGTCAGTTGGTAGGATGTCAGTTGGTAGGATGTCAGTTGGTAGGATGTCATTTGGTAGGATGTATGATTGTTTTGGTATTATGGAGTCCATAAAAAACGGTTCAGCCAATAGTGTACATTAAGAGTGGCAACCATCACATTGTGATGCGACAGTGCTGTTCTTTAAATTGGGTGACCTAAATAACTGGTACCTGAAGTTGTCTCCCATAGCTCTTAAACAACTTCTCTCAGGGTCTCGCTTTAACAGGAGTATGCATTAATAGACTATATGGTTCCAGGAATGGACTTAACTCCAGTTTGGGAATACCTGGGTTCAACAGGGATTGTAGCCCAGCCTTAGTATTGCACTGTCTTCCTGTGGTGATTACAGTCAAACATTTTGATATTGTGAAAGATCTTAAAGGTGGCAAGGGATATTAAACAACAAATTATTTAAGTTGTGCAGATTTTCTATTCTGGTTTTACTGGTTGTCTTTGAAGGTTTCATGAAATATAAAATTGATATATTCTAGAACCTTTCATAATGGGATGTCTTCCCTAGAGAGGGTGAGGATGGGAAGATGGATATGCCTCAAGTCAACCAGAACATAATTAGCATAAATTAGCATAGCCATTTTAAATTCTGCATGACACTGGCTATTCTAGGAATGTTTTTACATCCAAAGTGGAACCAATATATTAGACACATTTTCATCGAGGTGCACTTACGTGCTTCACACTGTTGCAAGACAAACATGGAATCAACAGGATATTGGGAGAATTCTGTATTCATATTTGACATTATTTTAATGCATACTCAACAGCAAACACACACACACACAACACATCTGACCTGTAGTATCATTAGGCTCTCGTAGAACCCTAGCTGATATGTGCTGGTCTCTCCTCTTGTGTTTTTCAGGTATTTATGAGCAGACATTTCTTGTATAACTGCAGCCAACCAATCCTGGATGTGAAGATTGCTTTTTGTCAGGTGTGTGTTCCTTACAGGTAAAAAAGGTACAGTATTCATTTGCTTCCATATTCCCCTTCATTGCTAAATGTTGTAGAAGTGTTTGTGTATGAGAGTATGATGAGCCTTCTGGTGTTTAGAGGTTACTAAAGATTCAAAGGTAAACAGAAATAAACAAACAGTATACTGGTCATTTTTGTTTGTTTGCTAATGACTCTCACTACTGGTCTCATACTATAAATTGCTTCCAAAAATGTGAAATATGAATCATATTGACCTTTTGGTAAGCATAGACCTCTCTGTGTGTGTATCATATTTCACTTTTAGTTTCAAGCCCATTAGCTTTTAAGTATATCATGTAGTAGCATAACATCTCACTTGTGCCTGTCCCAGGTAGCAATACTGATAGATACATTTGGAATAATTCAGTCAAAGTTTAATCAATTGAAGTTCTTACAATCCTCTTCTAATTTCAATGAATAACTACACTGATAACACAACTATTCTCTATAAGTCTCAATATCAAGATCAAATATATAGTCACTAGGAGCATAATGGTT
The DNA here is from genome assembly GCF_038355195.1 of Osmerus mordax. Classification (NCBI taxonomy): domain Eukaryota; kingdom Metazoa; phylum Chordata; class Actinopteri; order Osmeriformes; family Osmeridae; genus Osmerus; species Osmerus mordax. The sequence goes on along the minus strand of NC_090063.1, from coordinate 8,117,369 downwards.
GGCTGCAACAGTCAGGAGTGAGCCCTAAGTTGGAATGTGATCTTTGACAGCGTGGGACCCTCGTTCCATAGTTCTCTATCATCAGAGACAGTGTGCAAGTCAGAGTCCATCTAAAAACCTTATTAAGTTATGGAGGCGTTCCGTGTTCTCATGGAAGAACTGCATTATGCATGCAAGTTTGGATCAATCAAGGAAATTACAGCAATGAACATGTACTGAATGGGTATGGAGATGTTAGCCTATGTGTAAAACTTTAAGGAGTAATTACACTGCAATTGCTTGATTACATTACTCACTGACTCAGGACTATTCATCTCCTCTACAATTACAAAGCACTTAGCAAGGGACTATAAAGATATGTTTAAATGCTGGTGTTAATTAGTCCAATGACACTGCTATTATACAGAGCTGTTTAGTATTGTATTGAGTATAATTGTACGGTGAGTTTGTTGTTCGTTATCCCTTGTCAACCAGGTTTTCCTGGTGCACGTCCTATTGTACAACATAACCATACTTCCCAACCATATTTTTGGTGCACAGAAAATCAGTTTTATTAATGTTTAAAGAATATTTAATCACAGTTCCACTAAAGCCAAAGTCTCCATTATAAAGATTAGTCTCCATCACACACGTTAAACTTTGGTTGTGATTAGCCTATCTAAATAATACTGTACGGTTACTTTATAATTTTGTTGGCATTATCTAATATTAACAGGAACAGGAATGTGGAACAGGACAGTATCTCTCTAGGTTCTTTCAACATCACTAATGGAGTCTTTCTTTTTTATTTCTGCAGGGGTTTGGTAAACAAGTTGATGTGTCATATATCGCCAAGCATTACAACATGAGCAAAAGCAAAGTGGACAACCAGTTCTATAGCGTGGAAGTAGGGGATTCCACTTTCACAGTTCTCAAACGGTACCAGAACCTAAAGCCCATTGGTTCTGGGGCTCAGGGTATAGTATGGTAAGTACACTCCTTCTTTCTTCCTTTTTACAGGCTAACCTAAGAGTTGTGGATGCAATTAAGTCTCAAAGGATGCTTGTTGTGTATGTTGAATGATGGTGTACAGTACTCTAAAGAAGAAAATGTAAATAACAGACTATTTCATTTGAAAGCATTGATGCTAGGGTGAATACCAAATAGATATTTTATACACCAATTGTCTCTCTTACTCTGTCAGGCAAGGGACACCAAGCAAATCTCAATCTCGTATTCAGACAGTTTGTGTGTGTTAGAATTCACCCCACTCAAATACAGAGCACCAATAGCCAAAACTCCTCTGAAGGGAATGTATTCTTCTAGCCCTGCCAAGAAGATGGCCAGAGAGATCAGAGCACGTTTCTATCTTGGGGCTTTGTTAATGTCACACGGCCTTCGTCTGTCGTGTGGAATAATGTAAATGCAAAACGGTGAGCGGGGGATGAAAATATCTGCCGTGTTCCCTTACCAGGAATCTCACAGTGCGGATACTCCATGCACAATGCCCCCCCCCATTCCACCCCCTGTCCCCTGCTTGCCTCATCCTGCCACCCCCCCCCCCCCCCCATATTCCCGCTCCCAGTCCCTTTTCTGTCTCCGTGCCCACCCCCACCTACCCTGTGGCCTCTCATGCCCCCACATTTCCAAAGCTATTGTGTACATTTGCAAAGGAGCTTGGGACAGGGAGGGACTGCTAATACCAAGATCCGGGCGTGTTTGCAGGACGCTTGGTGGCAGGGAGACAGACCCAATCTAATGTTGCTGTGCCTCCTTCGGCTGGGCTGTCACATGGTGTCACAAAGCCCGTCAATGAATAGGATGTACCATGGCTTAACATCTCAAAACATTGATGTAATGTGATCAAGTGTACCTGCAACACCGTTTAAGATGGAAGTTAATCATCTGTTCTTAAAGAATGAGAATTCTCCCTGGTCTGTCATCCAAACTGACAGGCACAGTAATTTAGGACAGGCAGGGTAAAACCGGTATGCACACAGCAATGGACATAAGCAAAGCCTTATCCTGGAATCAACATAATTATGCAATCTGCCTCAGTTATATAATCTGGAGATTTTTGCCTAATGCCTGAGTAGGATCGGAGAGACTTGTACACCCACTGACTGGAGAAGACTGTCCTTGTGTGTGTGTTGTACGTTTTATTTCCTGCTTGTATTCACATCTGTCCACTTATCCTTGTCCACACTTCTGGTTGTGTGGTCGGAGCTCTTAGAAGCCCTATCTTGATGTGAATTACCAGGTACGCCAGTCAGGACATCATCATCATCGTGATTTATTCAGGTTTCTATTGGCCCAAAGTTGTTCATGCCCTCTCACACCTACCTCCCTCCTCTTTGTTGTGTAGACTTATAAATAATTTTGTCATCGGGCAGGTTCCTTGTGTTGGAAGTTGAATATTGTTTTTATATTTATATTAACTATACTATACTCCAAGTATACTATACTATCCAAGCTGTTGAAATCCCATTGCGTTTGATTACTTTCTTTTTTATCTTTTTTCTTTTCTTTTATGCTGTACCAGTAGCAGTATAGGTTATGTTTTGGTAATGACCTACTGGAAATAAGCATTTATGTCTAACAGACATCTCAGCTAGATATTTAGTAAATATCTAGCTTTAAAGTAAATGAATTGTACGCAAACACGTTACTGGATTTATCTGTAAAATATGATGTGTTCTAAATATTATATATTTTCTATAACCATTCTTTGAAGAGCACTTCAACAATTTCCTTATGTTCATAGTCTCTTATCGTTTTTTCCCCTAAAGTGGTCGTCAAGTATGCGGCCCCTAAACCATATCTCAGTGTCCTGCAATCCCAGAACTTTCCATAGAGGTGTTTCTTTATCATTCACAGCTGCCTGCCCCTACTCGATCTAAGCTTTAAATGTCTTTCTGTGAGGACTCCTAACCACCTTGGCCCATAGGCATTAAACCTTTCAGTTGCTGTATCCGTGACAGCGCTGTTCTAGAGTTTGTGTCGTAAGAGTGCCAAAAGCAGCGATGACTCAGACTAGTGTTATGGTTCCTCTGACTCCCAAGGCTCCTGTGGCAAACAAAGACGAGTCTGAACAGTCAGGCCTGACTGCACACGGACATGATCATCTGCCTTCTCCTGTTCACCTTAAACTGCTGCTGGGATCGTACAGGCCAGTACAACCACCCTTTGGGTCCCAAGTGTCAGTGACTCTGAAAACTGTGGTATTTCAATGTCACGGTATATCCAAGAAAATGGAATAGCGAATACATAAGAATAACTAAAACAGGATTTTTAAAAAGTATATAGTATTGTTACATTAACTGGGATTACTCAGAAGGAACAGTCAAATCTAAATAGGAAGAGGTACATATACATATATTTACTGTATAAAACGTAATGTAGATGTGACATGTTGTATTCCTTTTGAGATGTTGTGTGTGAGACTGAGTGTGCATGTGTGTGTGTGTGTGTGTGTGTGTGTGTGTGTATGATGGAGAGTTATAGAGAAAGACAGGTACTCTCCTGATTCACTTCCCTCTCATCCCCATGAGGCCTCTAAACAGGATGTCTTTTAAACCTCTCTTAATCCTTTAATGGTTTCATTCATGACATTGTGTACCAAAGCAACCAAATGACTGATCATATAACTTCTAACCTGTGTTATAAGTCATCAGGCCCTGCCTGCTCTGTGCCTCTTAGCTGCTGCTGTTGCATGGTTAGAGACGGGGCTGTGTTCTGCTGGGCAGAGGCCGAGCAGACTGACATGGAAGCAAATAGGTTGAATACGTTCCCCTTAAACGCATAAAAGCATAAAGTGGCTGTAATTTGAGCCTAAGGGACTGTCAACCGTGTTCAGCGAGCACCACCCTTTGGAGTACAATGAAGAGAGGAACACTTACAGGGGTAAACATACATCTGCGACTGTCTACTCCGACAAGGCATCCTCCTTTCTCCTCATGTCTCGCTCTCTCTCGGAATCCTCAAAAACTGTCCTTCGTAAGTCATTACCATGACAACAACTGCTGGCAAACTCCAGAAGTGCCTTAGTCACAGTGGAATGAACATCTCAACGGTTGGTGGTAAAAGGCAGCCTGGCATAGCGCCGCGCTGCATTGCAACAATGTACTCTCGTATTATCGTTATTAAATAAAGTGTCAGTCATGAATAATCTCCATCGTACTGGACTCTACCTAGTGTTATGTTTCAGCATTGCCTACACTCTGTGTCTTGCGAAGACAGAAGAAAGAGCTGTTGCTAAGGCTAAATCTATGCTCCTGTGTTGTTGTCCCCCCCAACCAAATAAACAATGCAGTGTATGCCTCATATAGAAGATTGTTTTCACAATGACTGCCCTGGGTCCCTCTATGGGACACCCATACACACAACCCCTAATACTGTTAGTCAATAATCTCTTAAATGCACAGTCATACTGCTTTTTCAACATGTCATCAGTGTGTGGAAGTCAATAGCTGACTACAAAAGAAATCCATGCCTATGTACATGTCTGCGTGGAGCTGTCTAAACAACAATGGCTCCTGCAACCTGTTTTAACTGTGTTCTGTCATTCTCTCGTGTTCTCTCGCAGTGCCGGCTACGATGCCGTCCTCGACAGAAATGTTGCCATCAAGAAGCTGAGTAGACCCTTCCAGAACCAGACCCATGCAAAGAGGGCGTACAGGGAACTGGTGCTCATGAAATGTGTCAATCACAAAAATGTGAGTGTAAAGAGTGGGAATGAGGGTTGAAATGCTTTTGTTGAACAATGTTGTCTCTATGTGTTCAACAGACTTTTATTGCCAACATGTTTCTATTACCATAGAATATGAGGGGATTATTTCCACTGCTATGACCCACCATATTACTGTATTTTCTACTCAATACATGAGCTATTGAGGATGGATAGATAGATGTAAGAATTCCTGATCCATTAGTGGGTCAGACTGAACCACCAAAAATATGCCCTTGGTCTGATGGAAGAGAGGTAAACTGGACAGTGTATTCATATTGTGATCTTCTTTTCAACAGAAAAAATGCAATTGAAGACTAATTTAGATAGCTATTGATATAGAAGTCCAGTTAATGCTGCCTTGAAAGATAAAGAAGCTTGTGTTCTGACTGGGCTGAATTTCTTGCCTCAGGAAATGTAGTTGATGGAAATTGTACAGTGATTCATATAAACTACAGGAGAGGAAGAGGGGAGGATGAGTTATGGACTATAAGAGCTCTGAGGCATGGGTGTCATCCTCACAATGCAGCAGTTCTTCTCTCCCTTCATCTCTCACTCTTGTCACTCTTTCTACCCTCTCACTTTGTCTTTTGGTCTTTCTCCATCTGTGTCATTCTCTCTCTCTCTCTCTCTCTCTCTCTCTCTCTCTCTCTCTCTCTCTCTCTCTCTCTCTCTCTCTCTCTCTCTCTCTCTATCTCTCTCTCTCTCTATTGATTTCTTTTTCCTGTCGCCTCTCTCTGTTTTGTTCTTGATCAAGGTCATTTTCATCTCACATTCCTCCTTTCTTTACTTCTCTAACCCCTTTTTTTCATTCATGGGGCTTGAGTGTGTGTCCGTGTGTCTGAATGGTAATATTGTCTTTCTTACTGTAAATGACTTCTACTGTATTGCCTATAGCACCTGCAATGTGATACATGGTTTCTAGAACTAAGCTTATAAGGCTAATACGCAATTCCTTGTTGAAAAGTAAACAACATATGATTAGATGGGCTTTGCCAACAGGATTTACGATTGTGGATGTATGACTTAAAATGGATCCCTCTCCCTTTTCTTTTTCCAGATCATCAGTTTGTTAAATGTTTTCACACCACAGAAATCTTTAGAGGACTTCCAGGATGTGTAAGTAAAACTAAATACTTTATTACAACAAAATGTTTTAAGGATGAATAAATCTGGGAGAATCAGGAGAATGCTGACATCAGATGTAGACAAAAACCTCATTATTTAGATTTTATATGATCTCATATTCAATCTTTTTCAGCAACGGTTGATTTGATTACATAGATTAAGGAGTCTTTTTGCATCTCAGACTGTATTTGCACATGGATTCTCGCCAAGTCTAAGTGCTGGTGGTGTAACAGAAGCTGCAGGCAGCTTGTCTTCTTACTGAATGATAAATGAGTGAGATCAGTTCCAGTTCAGAATGATATCCAACCACTGCAGAGGAGACCCATATGATTAGTATTCTCTCTCTGCTTGAAGCCTTGTCTGCAGCAGCTGATTTAAATCTCTCTGTTGATAAAGTCTCATACATAAATCTCACATGCGACAGATCGCAACATATATGTTGTATGGCCAGGAGATATTCTCCATTTCACTCTCATATAATTGAGAAAAGATGTATGCAATATTTGTATTTTATTGTTATTTTTTTGACAACTTTCTGCTGTGGTACCAGGTACCTAGTGATGGAGCTTATGGATGCCAACCTGTGCCAGGTGATTCAGATGGAACTGGACCATGAGAGGATGTCCTACCTGCTGTACCAGATGCTATGTGGCATCAAGCACCTGCACTCAGCCGGCATCATTCACAGGGTGAGAGACGAGATCTGTAACATAGAAACTCTATCCGACCCTCAGTGAATAAAACCAACATTTCCCTTTCATCCTATCCTCTGGCGTAATGTGATGTAATAGGATGTGTTAGATTAAGACTATTAATACCATCTGCCGTATGAGCTTGGTGAAGCAAAGGCAGCTCTAACTGGCATTGTGTTTGAGTAGGACTCTTGACCGGAAGAAATGTCCTAACAATTGTCTGCTAACAGATTTCTTTAATGTTGTTTTGTTTTAACGACAGGACCTGAAACCCAGCAATATAGTGGTCAAGTCTGACTGTACGCTGAAGATCCTGGACTTTGGTTTGGCAAGGACTGCGGGGACCAGCTTCATGATGACCCCCTATGTGGTCACACGCTACTACAGAGCCCCTGAGGTCATCTTAGGAATGGGCTACAAAGAGAACGGTGAGACTGCACTAGTTAGTGTGTGTTCTCCCTCAGAAGTCTTTACAGTCCTTAGGTAGATGCAACCGTAATAAAAATGGATGGCTTGGGCCAGCACTTTGACTAATAACACATCTGGTTCTCCACATCTGTCAGCTTTGAAGCCTGGTTGAGCAATTTAACACTGCTGACCAACGTTTAAACCCCTTTTGTTATCAACATGTTTTAAGATGAGCGGAAATCCTTAGGCTGTGTAGGGGGTATGAGAGACTCTTTCCACCGTATGGGTTTGTAAATAAATGTGTGTATCAAATTTCAGGTAAATAAACTAGCAACAGAGATACATTAATCTGCTTACCTCCTGCATTTGAGTTCTAGCCTGCACTAAGGCTCGATAGCCATACTCACCACATTAATACAGTGGACAGGATGGCCCATAGGCTAGAGTCTGTAGCTTTTATTGTCGCAAGTCATACCTCTGGAGACACTGCTGGCTTTCTACCTCTCTCTCTCTCTCTTTCTCTCCTTAACAGTGGAATGGTCATTTTTTTCTGGGTGCTAAATCTGTTTTACTAATTGTTGTCTTTAAGACCTTAATCAAATAACTATCTCCTCTATTTCTGTCAATGCTAACCTCTGATCTTTCTTCTTTACCGCATCCCTCCTTCTCACTCCTTCCCTCTGTACCTGCAGTGGATATATGGTCGGTGGGATGCATTATGGGAGAAATGGTGCGCCACAAAATCCTCTTCCCTGGTCGCGACTGTATCCTTGCTAACATACAGGAATGACTGGCCATTGATCTAATAAGGTTGACTATGATTAATTACAGAGTTGTGCATGTTTAATACAATGTGGATGCAATCTGTAGGTGTACTTACCAATATTTTAAAAGAACAACATGAATTTCAAAAAAATATACTCCTACACATATATAATTGGATTCCATTCGCTCTCCTCAAAGAGTCTTGCCAAAAACAATGAAAAACAAAAGTTTCTGAAGTCAAATGAGGCACAGTATTGTTGTGTGCAGATAATCGGTGAGGCCCAAACACCTCTCTATTTGTAACATATTTCTCTCAGGCTTGGTTTTCAGGTAAATCAATACCTGACCTACTCATCTGTTTGGTTCTGAGGGCGTAGCGCTAGTAATTCTAACCAAACCTTGCTACCTGGTGTCTGGCTTTATAGCATCTTCATAACACTCCTAATAATCACAATCACCATGATTTCAGTGCAAGGTGCATGCTGTGCTACAACGACACAGAAAATAATCTAAGACTAAAAAACTTCCTATGTTCGACCTTATAGTTTGGCAGCCTATTGATGGAGAACCTGAGGGCTGTTAGGATTCATTTTACCAGCATACAAGTTTTGCATCATCTAGTGGGTGGCTATCCACACCTTGTTACTGGCTACCAGCCATGAGAATAGAATACTTCAGGTCAAAGAAGCTAAAAGAGAAGGAGTTGTGAGTTTACTCAAACATCTCGATGTGTGTAGGTGTTGGTAGAAAAACATTTGAAGAAGGAAAAGTGGAATTGAGGGATGTGTGTGGGCGGGGTGCGTTAATGCATCCATACATGTCTGTTCGTGTGTGTGTGTTTGTGTGTGTGGTTACAGTGGACATGTGGTCAGTGGGCTGCATTTTTGGAGAGGTGATAAGGGGGACAGTGCTGTTCCCTGGCACCGACCGTATCCTTGTCTCTCTCTGCTCTCCAGCTTTGATTTCACACATATCACTCTCTGTATGTGGGACATAACTGGTCGCTTTAGTGAAATTTCATGCCATTAGAAAAGCAAATGACAAGCCTATTCGATTTAGGACAAAGGTTATGCAGGTTCTTTACATTTTTGCAATTGAACACAGAAACCCTTTGCATTAGAAATCTATAAAAGCTAGCTATACGTGTGTGAATCTGGCGGCTAACTAGACACCCATGGATAAGAGTTTTAGTGAGTCCCCACAGCTTTTATCAGCATTGTGTGAATTCCCAGTGTCAGCGGGGACAAAGACGAGGTGAAATGGCTTACGTTCTTGCAAGATGAGGTAATGCTTCTCTCTGAACACCCCTGTGAGAACACGGAGACTTGGGGAGGAAAACAGCCTTTCCTTTAGCTTCCTTTCCCCCACCCATCACACACAGACACACAGACACACAGACACACACAGACACACACCACAACAACAAGGCCCTCTCTCTCAACATCACAATGAAGTAGACTGCTCTTCACCTCTGTTGCCAATGTCAACATAAAGTCTGAAATATTATTTTGCTATCTACACCATAAGCACACATCACTTTTATCTCACTGAACCTGGCATAAGAGAGCAGTTTAAATCTACTAAGTTTTAGTGGAATCCTGGAAAGCATGGAGGATTGCCAGAGGAAGAAGAGCCAAGGAGAATGTACGCACGTCGGTGTGAGAAAAATCAAGCAAAACGTTATCAAACAACTCCAGTCTTTAGCATGTACGAGATGAGGCCTGGGTGTCTCCTAGCCTGCAAGACAAATGAGATGCAGGAGCAGGTGTGTGTGGATTTCTTAACCTCCCTCACCACCAGATATTGACCAATGGAATAAAGTAATTGAGCAGCTGGGCACCCCTATGCCAGAGTTCATGAAGAAGCTGCAGCCCACAGTGAGGAACTACGTGGAGAACAGACCCAAGTATGCCGGCCTCACTTTTCCCAAACTCTTCCCTGATTGCTTATTCCCGGCTGACTCAGAACACAACAAACTCAAAGGTAAGACAAGGTTCCTTGTGTGTATTCTGTGTGTAAAATGTTACACTGTTTTACTTATGATGCCCAATACCCAGAGCACTGGATTTATACAATTCTGTCTCTGCTTAAACTCCTGCACTCCTGTGTCCATGTGATATAGATACAGTAATCAGTCTTTAACCAGTTTTTTGTATTGTAGTTATCTCACTAGCACAGCTCCCATTTTCCTTGGCAACATGAATTAATTGGAGCAGGGACAACCCCATTCATTTTTTATGAAGGAGGAAACTTTAAAATCCCACTGTTTTGAACTAAACTCATGCCGTGAGATAAGGAAATCTGCTCCTGTGGTGCTCTGCTTTGACATCAAAGCCGAGTCTGGAGACATTTACAGGAATCATTTTTGTATTCTGACTTCCAGCTTTACATGCAGGAATTAATCGAATACACCCACTGAGGAGGCAGCCCCAGCCCCAGCTCTAGTCCCAGCCCCAGTCCCAGACCCAGTCCCAGCCCTAGCCCTAGCCCTAGCTCTAGCTCTAGCCCCAGCCCTAGCTCTAGCTCTAGACCCAGCTTAAGCCTTACCCTCACCTCAAAAACCCCACTCGAGACCACTACCAGCATTGAGCCTAGGCATTAGAGCAGCACTACTGTGTTTTACTGTGTCGTATTTGTAGGGAGTCTGGGAAGCCTCATGAATACTGGAAGTGAGGCCCAGCATTTGATCATACCTAGCCGTGTCAGTGGGGAGGGAGTGAGTCAGATAGGCGTCCATTTTGGAGCTAGTGCTGGCTTCTAGCTGCTGGCGTGTTGATTCAACAGGATGCTGGTGATGAGGAAGTGTCCAGCTCATCCGCTCAGCTCTGCTCTGTTACTCAAAGCTATTTATAGTGTAGAAGGTGCGTGGGAGAATGTGTTAGTGGGAAGAGCATAGCAGCTCTGTTTTAGTGCGTGTGAACAGGAGGCACAGATGGACTGGTGGCGTTCATTCTTCATATGCAGTATGTCAATAAAACAACATGTGACACGTCTAGTGAATGTGAATTATTCCATGATGAATACCCATAAAAATATGACAGAAAACACATTGTAGTTCATAGCAATATCTGTTAATTGCTATAGATCCAAAGTTAATATCTTGCTCTATATTGCCCTATTGGTCCAACATTTATTTGTCCAACCACACAGCTCCTGGAGATTCTTCTGGAATAGGCTGCTATGGAAACTAAGCCCAGCTTAATGTTTGATTGACAGTTGGAAATTGGTGATCGATCTTACAGTCCTCGCTTTCTGATTCTTGTATACGGAACATTCCTTTCTCCCTCGCTCTCTCTTGCTCTCTCCCTCCCTCTTTATTTGTCTCTTTCTACCTCTGTCTCCCTCCTCCTCCACATTTGTCTCTGCAGCCAGCCAAGCCAGAGACCTGTTGTCTAAGATGCTGATCATCGACCCTGCCAAGCGGATATCAGTGGACGAGGCCCTGCAGCACCCCTACATCAACGTGTGGTACGACCCAGCCGAGGTGGAGGCGGTGAGTAGGCTTCCAGAGGAACTCTCTGGTGCCTCATTGATTTGTAGCCCTAGTCTAATCCCCTCCCTCTGTTCTCATTTAGTCAGGACTGGGTACAAATGCCTAGTGTTTGCACTAGAACTTTTTTGATTTGAATGTGACAACACATGTTTTGGTAATAAGGTGGTAGTCACCCAACCTATATGGTCTATGGGAATTGTCCAGTCAGTACATTTGTTAAGTTTATAATTGTTTGATCCTCATCTCATGTTTGTTTTTTGTTTGTTTTTGTGGTTTGACCTTTATGGCCATTCCCCTATTTACCTAGGACAGGCTTAGTAACATTGTTAGTGCCAAATTCAATTGGAGCCAACTCACAGTCTGACTACTTTGAGAAAATTGTCTAGTTCCCCCTGTAAATGAGTTACTGAAGCAGTGCTATAATTGATTATGGATAGCATAAATCAGGCATTTTATAAGTTGTTCTGGTTAGGTGGTAAAGTCTAACTTTTTAATCAGACCTTGATCAATGTAAGATGACAGTGAGGTTGGGAAAGGCATCTGCAGACCGTTTATAGCCTGAAATCTTCCTTATGCTCAGGCTGCATCTCAATATGTTCAGTGTATTATCGATGAGCTCAAATGCACAGTAGTAGCCTACAGTACAAACTGCATATTCTCACATGCCTCCATCACAAAGATGAACATCTTGGTTTCAGGAGACAGGAATATGAATTTACAGTATCATGTATGTGTAAATGTATATATTTAATTTATAGCATGTCTCATCTTTTGTGGAAACATGTATTTTAGATCATCAAACTAAAATTTAAAATGTTGCCTTCCATGATATTCTATTACGTACTGTAGTTACCATGTTGATGACTATTATTATAACATTTGAGAACAGATGTCATTATATACTGGCCATCTATGGCACTTTTCCTTTGACGCATGTTCTGCTGTTTTTCCCCCCTCTCTATTGTCATTTCATGCTGATGAAGGCCAGAGATCTCGTCCAAATATCCATGGTAAATAACAGCCGTCCTATCTCAAGGCAATGTCTCCTGCCGTGGAATATTTATAAGAAATACAGAGGGCACGTGATCAAACACACAAAGAACATACAAGGTTGCCGTTTATAGACTGGTAGCTGTACTATCAGACTGAGTCTTGTCCAGACTACACGTGTGTGACACAGAGGCCAGGTGTTTATATGCATGTCGTTTGGCTGAGTCCTGATGGCAGTCTAGCACATTACTCTTGCTACAGCCATGGTAAACTGATGCCAATTGGGTGTTTTTGCACGTGGTTTTGCATGTGCGTCAAATGTTAAGGTTTACACGTGCCCGGACATACATAAACAGAATACCGTTTATCTCTCACCATGTCCATTCTTATACATGAAGATTGGTACACTAAAAACGGTTTGTTTGAAAATGGTTTCCGTTGTTAAGGAGAATTCACCCATTTTCAATAGGATTTTCACTATATAAACATGATGTACAGTAGATTGATGTGTTATAGCATGAATCAATTGTGTGACTTCCAGTGAAAGGTAGTAATTGGTCCAGTGATAGCCCTTCAGAGTGCATGTGTAGACCACACTAATAAGCTCATCTCAAGGTCTCATGCCAGTGATTTCTCTTGCATCCCCTTTAGGGGAGTGTTGCCCAGACTGACAGAAAGGCTCAGTGATAGTGTCAGAATGAAGGGGGGAGGAGGAAGTGATAAGGAGAGCAGACGGCTATCACTCATCATGTTGCCTAATGGCAGTAGGGCTGTGTTGTCTGATGGACAGCCCTATGGCACACTAATGACACTATCAGGTGGACCTGTGAGAGGTGGCTGGACGACCCGAAGGAGATTTATTCTAGCCACCTGTCAATCACCTGGAATGAAAGTCATCATATATGGTCCTGGTTGTAGATAGCCTTGGGCATCATTGTTTGTTGGTAATAGTGTGCATTCTGTACCGTCTATCCTCCTTTATAGTGGCTCTGTCATTGATTTTGTGCAGTGGCTTCCACAAATTTCAACCTAGTTTTTAAAGTTGGTGCAGAAAAATAGTGTACATACAATTTCTGTCCATCTTAGTATCAAAATGGCCATTGTCTTATTTCAACAACTGGGGGAAAATGCAACTTATGTTATTGCATTTATGAGTGCAATCTTTGTTTCTTCCATACATCATCTCACCTCTTACCATCCCCACCCACCACTGTATTGTGCCTTATTGTACCATTGTTCCCATAACCGTACCCTGATACTGGTGTGCTGGTCTCCTCTGTCATACCTGTGTCTGGGTTCAATGGAGTTTACTGTTTACTGTACTTTTTCATGTACTCTTGTTACTTGAAACTGTGTTTTACCTGGCTTTAAAAATTTCAAACACCATTGTACTGTCAATTATGCTTGGAGAGGGGGTGGGAGCAGTGTGCAAAATTTCTACAAGTCTGAAGTCAAGTTGGTCAATGGTCGCCTCTATGTTGACATGCTAGTTGTTGAGGAACCCAGTTCTGGTAAACAGTAAACAGGTTGTAAGCCTCTGTGTCTCCTCCCCTTCCCTCAGCCCCCGCCGCAGATTTACGACAAGCAACTGGATGAGAGAGAACACTCCATAGATGAATGGAAAGGTAACAAGGGCACATCACCCATCCAAACACCTGACTCCAAGGGGGAATCTCACAGCCCAGTTGTTTCTGTTGAGTAAATGCTATTGGTCGGTTTCCTCCACTATCAATTATTCCTCAATTCAGGGGCGTAGGTTTGTTTTCAAATGTGGGTGGGACAGCTTTTTTAATAACTTAAGATGCAGCTGTTAAATATAATGTTCTTAATTAAAAAGTGGGGGAGGACAGATGTGCTGTTTTTCTCAAAGTTGGTGGGTTGATGTCCCACCCATGTATAATGAAACATACTTCCCTGCCCTCATTTATTTTTTCTCAGTGTCTGTGAGTAGCCAATGACACAGCATTATATCAGTGGATATACACAAACTTTTCCAATTAGTCTGCGGCCCCAGAGTGATGATTAGTGAGAGGGCGCAGGGGGAAGCACAAAATTGATTTTTCCTTGTTTCTTTTTCTGTCTTTTTCATCTGATCTTTTTTCCTCCCTCTCTTTCAGAACTAATCTACAAAGAGGTGATGAACTTTGAGGAGAGGACGAAGAATGGCGTTGTGAAGGGACAGCCATCTCCCTCAGGTACTCTCAGTGCATAACCCTAAACACTCTGTAAGTGGATCTAATTAAAACTAATCCGGTTCTCCCTATAACTGAGAAACCCATTGTGCGTTGCACCATATGTCCTTGTCTCTCATTGTGCTTTTGAGACAAATACTATTTTATTTGATTTCAGTATAATCTATGTATGTGAAAGTTGCTTATTATATACAGTACATTAATGGATTTCATGCATTAATCAAGTACTTTGATGAAGTACAAATTATATAAAATAGACAAATGGTGATAAACTGTGTATGCATAAAGCTGGTAAATTATAGATTATTGCTACTTGTCATTGCTGGGTTTGGTGTATATTTATGTACAATTTGTTCTTTTGATGAGATTCTTTGTGTTGTACCGTGTTGTTGACATCTGTGTGTATGTGTAGACATATCATGTTTTAAGGTTGGTGTCGTCGGTCCATGTTCCCTCAAAGTACACTGCAGCTACACACTCTGAATTACTCAGCAAGATGACCACCACTGCGTTCTCTCCCAAGAAATCTGTCGTGCTCATGAATAACCACTGGAGGGCAGTGTATGATCATTTCTCAATTTGGGTCTCTGTAGCATGATGGCGTCTGTCCAGAGTGCCGTGCCGATTTGGGAAAAACAACTTGAAAGATTCAGAAGCTGTACAGAAGATGTTCATACAAAGGCTTGTTGAAGTTGTCTGTAGGTCTGGTCAGAGATGGCAGTTGAGAACATAGGCACGTAACGAAGGCTTTTATTCATGACTCCAAACTAGCCTGCTAACTGCTCTCTGGGATGGATTTAGTCCGCAGTGCGATAGCCCACCCTCCCCTTCCCTGTCTTCATCTCTTCCCCTGGCCTTCTCGCTACTGAATGTACACATGCCTCCCCTTCTCCCTTTCCTCATTTCTCCCTCCCTCCCTCCCTCCCTCCCTCCCTCCCTCCCTCCCTCCCTCCCTCCCTCCCTCCCTCCCTCCCTCCCTCCCTCCCTCCCTCCCTCCCTCCCTCCCTCCCTCCCTCCCTCCCTCCCTCCCTCCCTCCCTCCCTCCCTCCCTCCCTCCCTCCCTCCCTCCCTCCCTCCCTCCCTCCCTCTGTCCTCCCTGGGTGTGTAATTAAGCAGATGGCTTGGCCCAGTGCTGAGTGGGGCAGACGCAGTGCAGCTAAGCTGCCCCAAACGGCAGTATTTCACCGCAGTGAGAGGCGGGAGCTCCAGAGACAGCACATTGGCACTTGCATGGTGATCTATGCGCTAGTCCTGTGTGGAAACACATAACATTATACAAAGAATACAATATTCTGTGTTTTGGGAGGGATAACTTGGTGGTTCATTGGTCAACAGTCAGATAATAACTTTCAATGGGCCTGTTTGTCTTTTATGGCCTTGAAAAATTTAAAACCAGGCTGAAACAGGCTTGACACTCGCTGGTGTTTTTGTATTCCTTCAGGGAGTGGACCAGCTGCAGTTGTTGTTGCGGATGAAACTACTGGTTTAGATTAAACCCACTACAGAGACGGTTAGAATCAATCCCATACCATAAATCCTGATGTGACTTGTTTTATTGTGGGTCAGCTGAAATGGCTAACACTGTCCTTCAGACACTCTCCTCCCCCAGAAGTTGACACATGAACAGGAAATTTATGGTCTGCTTAGGGCATCCGAGATGTTCTCTGTACAAATCACCTGACCATTGGAATGCTCTGGACTGAAAGAGATCGTTTTAGCAAAGACCCTCACTTTTCCTCTTGACTGGTTTTGAAGAGTACAAGTTCACATGGACATTTGCTATATGACACAGGATTCAGAAGTAAAGTATCACGTAAAAGAGATACGGAGGTAAAACAGCTCAATATGTTACATCTTACTTCTTAATGTGTCAACATTTAGACGCCTTCAATTATAAGAAGTTAAAAGAAGATCATCAATAAGGGCAAGGCCTGAAAGTCATATTAAGTGTAACTGAATGTATTCTCAGTTTTGCAATGGATAAATGAATCAGCCACGTCCTCCTGCATTGTGCAATGGGAGTCGTAGTTCCGTTTGATCCTCTGTCTGAAGAATGTCTGTGCCTGCACACAGTCCCAAAGACTCAACAGGAGGCTACACTTGACAAAATGTCTGCTGTAAGAAAATAGTCCAAGACCAGAAAAGAACATAATCTTACACAGTCCCTGTAAGGTTCCCCTCAGTTTCTGCTGCTGTTTGACAGAGGCGATCCCCGCTAGCTTTGTTTTCCTCATCTGTTTACAGACTGAGCTGTCATGGAGGGGAGTGTCACAGAGAGCCAAGCCAAGTCGTTTCAAGATTCTCATCTAAATCCCTGACATCAGAAAAGTGGAAGTGAAATAAAAAATGAGTGCACCTGAAGTGCAGCTAGATGTAACTGCCCTGCCTATCCCCTACACAAGACTGCAAAGCACCACGAAGCGCCACAAAGCACAAGTTCGAGAATGAGATGGTATCTACCGGAAGCGCATTTGTCCGCGCCGGTCATCATTGTGTATCACTGCTGGTGGAAACAGCCTCAGGCCCAAATGTAAGCTTTGCAGCACATCACAGCTCTTTGCAGCCAGTAGATTCCTGCCATAAGACTCTTTGGCCATCTCACAACCTACAAAATAGCCTAGTACCTTAATCTATGAACAGCAACTGATTCCTGTTATTGACATAGACATGTCCTGAAAGAGAGACACAGAGGGAACTTGGACTGGTCTGACCCCAACCTTAACCCCCCCCCCCCCCCCCCCCTCTCTCCTTCCTCCTGAGACACTGGGATAGTCAGGGGGCGGTGCTTGGTGTTCTCTTTTTAATGTTGAGTCAAATGAATTGTATTCAATGCTGTTCTAACTGATCCCAGTGCAGCAAAACAAATGCCTGTGAGACATAGAAGGCGTTGTTGTTTTTCTGTTGCCCTCTGTGCGCGCAGTCTTCCCTCGGGCTCCTGTTCGTTGTAACCCCCTGCTGCCGTTGCTTCCCTCAGCGCAGGTGCAGCCGTGAACAGCAGCGACAGCCCCCCCCCGTCCTCGTCCGTCAACGACCTCTCCTCCATGTCCACCGATCAGACCCTGGCCTCAGACACCGACAGCAGCCTGGAGACCTCCGCAGGACCGCTGGGGTGTTGCAGGTGACTAGCCGCCTGCCTGCGCAACCCCGTGTTCTTCAGGAGGTGAAGAAGGCCCCTCCCCCTCCCCCCCACAACAATCCAATTGACTGGCAGACAAATTATCTAAATATGAATGACGGAAAAATAGATTACGGAGATAAGAAAACCTTATTGTGAAGAAAAGTGAATCCGAAATTATTTAAGCCTGCGCATTTTCATTCAAAAAGAGAAAGGTATTTATGATAAATCTAATAAACAAGCTGAAATATATGTTTATGAACTTATAGTTGCTTTGCTTAATGTCTCCCTTCTTGTATATGGCATCATAAAAAAACAGACGCTTAGACTGGCATCTTTCTGTAAAGTGTAAATTGATTGGTTGGTACATCCAATACCTTGAAAGCGTCTGTGCTTAAATCACTGTGGCAAGGTGGGTCCTGTTGTTCTTGACCTCCACACCCCCCTCTCACCCCCCTTTGTGATGGTGCTGCTGTCTAATAACTTCTGGGTTTGTCCCAGATCCCCCCCCCCCCACCACCTCTTTACACCAACCCTCCAGCAAGGCTGACAAATGGGTATGTTTGTATGTGATTATTCTTCAGGGGTTATTGCTTGTTTGAGAACAGGCCCCCCCTCCTGTCTTTTGTAAATAGTGTAATTCTGTACAGCTCAGAGGCAGAAGGAGTGGGACTGATGGCCAGTACAATGCACCTTGTCACATCATTGCTTCCACCTTAGTTTGGCCCTGCCTGTAGCTAGCTAGTCCTGCATGACCTAAATAAATACGCAAAGCTAATTGTATGCTCAATGAGTCCATTGGCTCTTGTTTATCTAACATGTAATCAAACTCCTCAGCCTGAGTGGTGAACGTGGAGGCTGTAGTTTAAGGACAGGGAAGTGCGTTTGAGCTGCACAGGAAGCCATAGGGACGTTCATGCTTGTCATTTCAGGGCAGAGATGGTGCTTAAAGGGACGTTTCACTCCAGAACTAGATGTTATTTTTTATGTCGTTTGATTAGGAAGAGGTCTAAAGGATCTGAGCGTGATTTGGGGTGTAATGTCCCATAATGCTATTTCTGTATATATTGTTGATATCCATTATATCCCTACACCTCCCTCCACCACCTAATGGGCTGGCCATACATCTGCATGTTATATCACCACCAAGACACAAGAGGGCACTCTGTGTCTTGATCTCTCAGAGTGTCAGTGGTGTGTTGAGGAACCGTGTGTGTGTGTTACTGTCCCAAGCACAGAATACTTGGAGTGCAGGAGAGAGAGAGGGTAACTTACCTCATAGCAACTTGTGTTTTTTGTACTCATGTAAAACCCACATATAATTTTATTGAATTCATCCCATCTCAAACTCATTCCATCATTTGTCAAAAGGGAATTTAATATATCAACTACCTAAATGAACCAGAAATGTTAAATAGATTTCCTAAACAGGATGTTGTATTTATTAATTTTATTTATTTGTTGGACTGAACCTGAATATGGCAAGTGCCTTTGGAATGATGCAGTTTCCTCCTAGCAAACATTGTAATGCAGGCATTGATATGATGTTTGAGTTTGGCCTGAGCGTGTCTGTGCTAAGGGTTAGGTGGTGACATACTATAGTACTGTAGGTGATTCTGGGGATTGAGATCTGGTACCTACTCTGCCCCTGTTCTGGTCTGTTTCGGCATGGAGTCACCTCATCTCTCTCTTCCTCACATGCATATAGAAACAGCAAGATCTGACAGCCATGTCCTTTTCATAGCAGTAGATTCACATTTAGTCATTTAGCAGACGCTCTTATCCAGAGCGACTTACAGTAAGTACAGGGACATTCCCCCCCGAGGCAAGTAAGGTGAAGTGCCTTGCCCAAGGACACAACGTCATTTGGCACGGCCGGGAATCGAACTGCCAACCTTCAGATTACTAGCCCGCTTCCCTAACCACTCAGCCACCTGACTCCCTAGGACACAATCCAGTAGGACACAATCCCTTGTTAATGTTGCATCTTTCATTAACCGATATTAGAATGATCAAAAATGACATTTGAAACACACTGGACTTGTTCTCAGATAGAGCCCACCGTGTATTGTTCTTCTGATCCTATAGCAGTTAGTAAATTCAACCAATTAAGTTTGTACTGTTTTGTTTTTGTATTGTTTTGTTTTTGTACCTGTGTTATGTTTCATTTGTTCAGTGTCCTTATGTTTCAATAAAGGAATTAAAGAATTACAGGGTTTTTATTTGGTACTTTATGAACACAGGATATTAGAGGTGGTTCTTTTGGCACAGAAAGGATGTTCTAACAAACATGGTTCCATCATCAAGATGTTCTTTTCAATACAAGTCAGTACAAAGGAAAGTCAGTATATGGGCAGGAAGTGAAGTTGTTTGGAAGAGAATGCTACTGTAACACCCTTCCCAACATTCCATGTATTCCATGTATGTTTGTGTGTCAAAGAGATCCTTTTTTATCATTTGACAATCATGCTGCTGATATGTGTATTCAGACTGAAAGGCGTAGTCACATCAACATGTTTCATAGAAGTTCACCAAGACTTCTGCATCTTTCCATTGGAAATACCCAGATTGAAGCCACTAACATGGGAAAACATAACCCTGTTTTTGATAATGGAAGGTTGTGTTTGGGTTGCTCAGGTAGCCTTCCCTTATGTGTCCATCTCCTGTAGTAGCTCTAACTAATCCTGTGTCTCTCATCTCCCGCTAAGGTGCACCTTTTCTTACGCATGGACAATACCACAGACGTACTGTAACTCTATAATACTTCATTAAAAAAAAATAAAGAAAAAGTAATCTTGACCTTTGTGCAATCACTCACCTACTGTGTATGCATATTTGTGTAAACCCTCTTCCCCATAGCTTCGTACAGTGCAGTAGTTAACTTCACACAAGTGAGAAGCAGGTGTTCGGCGGTGTCTCCAGGATAAGCTACTGTGGGGCAAGGGCTTCTGTTCAGGGTCTTCAAGACATTTATAAAACAGGGTGGAACTATACCTATTAACGTGTTCATTATTTGAAATAGGAATGACTATCAGAATTTCATACCAATGGTTGTGAACAAACAAAGTTAAGCTAGACGACACAACTACATGGTTATGAGCTGTTGTACATTTTCTACCGGACATTTTTTTAAACCATATTTAATCACTACTGTTACTTGCTGTGGGAGTGGTCTCTTCTTATTTGATGGCAGGAATCTCTTCCTAACTACAAAATCCATACAGAATCGTTTGTGTAAAAGTAAAAACTCTAAAACAACATTCTTGGTTATTCGTTGATCTACAAGGTGCTCCATAGCCTGTTGTATCCCAACTCACTAAGGTCCAACTGCTTCTCATAGAGAAACTTGGCGCAGCAGTATTTAATGTGGGTGTCAGTGATGAATGTAGATCTGTGTGTATTTTACACAACACATTATGCTGCACTGCTTTGCCATCGGTGTGTGTGTGTGTGTGATTTCAAAGAAACCAGCATTTATCACTACTATCAAAAACGCTGCACTCAATGTGACTTAGTGTCTCTGCTGAGGCAGTGTCTCTGCTGAGGCAGTTTTTTGGACATAAATGTTGTGTCTTTCTAAGGGTCTGACTTGTTAGTATTGTTTGATGGCCCTTGTGCAGGAGTCGCTGGCAGGGTCTAGTAAGAGACCTAAAGTAGTGTGGTGTAATCTTGTGAAACAATATGATGATACTGTATGTGATTGGAAGTATAAGGAAGGTATATTCAAGTTTAGTCACGTTAAAATAAAATTAGAATTGGGTCCAAATATGCCGGTGAAAAAGGCATCGTGAAGGGTCAATATAGATATTTTGCGATACTTAGAAATGACATACTGCTGTTTCCAAAGTGTTTGTGAAGGTTCTGTAATATGCTCCTTCACCAGAATTAACCACATTCTATTTTTTGTTTTTATCACTGAGACACACATTAGCAACTGAAAGGTCCTGTCTGTATATCTTGATTCATTACAGAAAAATGTTGGGTTTGGACAGTGTCCAATTCTTGATTTTAACTGTTTTAATCACTTTGGTTGAAAACTTGCATTTGTAACTTCTATTGATGATCATATTGTACACAATGCAATAAACAAATCCACAAATATACATTTTAATAAAGAACAGGATGCAGCTGGGACCATTATGTTACATCTACAGTATGGTTAGAATTTGGTGACAATTACAAAAAAAAAAATAGAGAGAATTGATTAATCTTCTTTGATAAATCTGAATCAGGTGATGATTCTTTCTAGAGTTTGTTCTCCTTTTCTTGTTGTTTGTTTGTTTCCTGCTATTATTAAACCATTCTGTTGACATGTCAGGTTGAAAATGTATATCTGGTGAACACTGACAGCTTTTACGTTAATGTACAAGCTTCAAGCTAGCGTTCCCATCACATCAAAACATTGGAAAGAAAAGAAACCGTTCTAAAAATACTATTGAAACTGTTGAAAACGCAACATTTTAAAGATAATGTGTATGTAAAAATATATGTATGTGATTGAAAATAAAACCTTTGCCCTTGGAAATGAAAAAGCTTTTTTCTTACTTGTATCTGCTACTGTAGGCCTGTGCCAGATCTCTCTCTCTCTCTCTTTGGCTTCACACTGCTACCATCTGTCTTTCTTTCCAATCTCCAAAAACAGAGCTGCATTTGCATGGCAACTGAGGCTCCGGTAATGTTCCAGACCCTGTCACCGTAAGAAACCAATCCTGAGTCCAGCATCCATTAATGATGTATCAGCCAAAATGAGGTGAAATGGGGCAGAATGAAAATGTGTTCAGTGACCTTTTCCCAACTAACAGCAGAGTGATATTCAATTAGACACATCACACCTGCCTCTCTACCTGACAAATTTAAACTAATGTTGTGCATACCTCACACCTCATCTCCCGTAGCCAGTGTTTGGTGCATCATGCATTTGACAGAATGCTTCAGCAGAGCCAAACCACGCTGAGAACTTTCTGGTGGCTTCTCTCAACACTGTTCTGCTTTACAGTTGAGGACTGACACGGCCTAAACTGACCAACCACTAGTGAGACATAGAGCATACTCTGTGATCGTGCTGCTCAGGTTATATCACCATTCGTACTAGACATTCAGTATTTTTCTTTAAAATACAGCAGTTTTCAATGACAACCTTGAAAGACATTGTTCAAACACAAGATTCGAAATACGCTAACAACAAAGGACACAAATGATTTTTTATGTATAATTCTTGACAACTGTTTGAAGTATTTTTGTATCAAGCAAGGCATATAAATAACCCCTCCTTCTGCTGCCCCCCCCCCCCTTCCTTCCTCCACTCTAATAATCTGCGTCTCTGTATGGAATTTACAGCTCTGGTTTAACACTGTCAGCTTGACTTAAGCCTATTATCTCTTGGTGAACACTGCGGAATAGAAAATGTGGGCACCCCTCCCCGCTCTGTTGTTCAGGCACTTTTTCGTCTGTACATTCCAGACGTCCTGTGTGAGATTTGTGACAGGCGCTCCTTGGGGTCCGCCTAATGGGGTCCTCTCAACCAGCAGCAACACCAGAAGGCCCTTGTCACTGACAGCGTGACAGAGACACAAATGTCCAGCCACAGGTCCCAATAAAGCTGCTTCCTACACACATGAAAACAGTGATTTCCATAAAAATTCAAATGTTCCTGTTGTTAAACCCTCCCTCTCTCTCCCCCTCCCCCCTCTCTCTCTCTCGTGCGCACCTGACACATTTTATGTAAAGATTTACTGTTCTAAGCCAACTTAACTTATGGTCCGGAAGTTGTACAACCAGCTACATCCTCTGCTTCACAGTTACGCTACACATTCACAATTGAGTTGCACTTCCCATGTGTTATCAACAGTAGGTGTTCATACCAAGAGGTGGTATTGTCTGAAATACATTGCAATTTACACAAGGGTGGAAACAGTATATTTCCATGACATTTTATACGTATATTACCAGATACAGTGCCTATCTACACACCTACAGTACATAAGAACGACAGTTCCCATAAACTCACAAAATCGTCAAAACTTCACAAGATCATTTCAGGTGGATATTTTGTTGTGTTATCATCACAATCAAACACATTTCAATTAATGATACATATCAGTTGGAGATGGTTTATCACAAGTTGAATGACGACTTACGTCCAAAGTCTTTAGTATATTTACAAAACATTCTTCATTATTACAGACTGTTCCTGTCTGAAAAATCTAATGTACAGACATAAAAGCAGTGTCTACCATGTTCTATAAAATACTTACATGTTCTGTATCCGTTTTGGTCATGGCCCAAGTGTGATGGCACAGAAGCATAGCCTGTATATCATTCAATGCGACACAAGAAAACAAATAGAGCAAACAACTCGTACCACGTTGCAGGAAAACAAAACATAAGTGCAGGGAAAAGCCTTGATATAAAAATGTCACACATGGATAGTTCTGCTTAAAATATTACTATTCAGACAAGCTTTTTCCATACATACATACATACATACACACACACATAAGCATACATACATACAGATACATGTTCTTGTTTTTCAGCATTGTTTCCCTCTATATTCAGACGCAGGTCCATGATACCAAACATGTAGGCTAATTGTAATGGTAGATCAAATTGGGTTGGGTCATTAGAGGAAATATGCTGTTTCTATGAAGTGTCTTAGCAGTTTATGGCTGGCAGCTGATGAGGTTCTGAGCTTGTGTCCCTGCAGGAAATATCTTCCAGCTTTATACTTTCTCTCTAGATTTTTTTTTACATAAGTCGAGTAGTCCACGGGCGTGTAAAAAACAGAAAAGGTTACGCGGTACCAGCTAACGCCCTATTGTAATGCCTTTGTCTAAAGTTCGATAAAGTAAGAGGCTTTATGTAATTGACATGCCTGTATAATAAATACACATCAAATCAAACACTATTGTCATATGGTAGCCATGTCCAGAGTGTGAATTATACAATAACAATCGGGGGGGGGGGGGGGGGGGGGGGGGTCAACTTCTGCTCCAGGGCGTGTATCAACCCCCCAACATGTTGTTTTTACCTCTTTTGGGGGGGGGGTCCAAGTCTTGATTAGGTGGGTCAAACCCCCCCCAAGCCTCCCAGTAATTGGAACCCTGGCTCTGTCCCAAAGCCGCTCCCGTCCTGTGGTACCGTAATCTCCTCTGCCTCAGCCGTGGTTATTTTAAGATGATTTTATTATTGTTTTGACATCCTGCCTACTCCTGCCTCAACCTCTCCAGGTGCAAACCACATAAACATGTACACAATGGAAACACTTGCGCGCTTTTTATAGATGTATATTGCTCTATAAATTAAATGTGCTTGGTTGACTGATGGATGGCCTTTATTTGAATTATGGTTATGGAAAGAAAATATGTAGTGTAAGATGATGAAGAGGCCATTTGGGAGGAGAAGCAGCACTTCTCCAATGCACCGCTCTTCCTCACGACACCTTTTTCCTGACAACTCCAAACTTTTGACATATACTCCCTGGCCCGTTTGCGGAATCTACACAAAATGTTGCCCTCTGTATGGAACGAGTCCCCTTCACAGTCTGCATCGTTCAATGTCCTGCGGCTTTCCCGCAAAGCAGCACACACACCGACTCCCCAAAGTTCCTCCCCGTTGGCTTCTTTCTCGAGCTCTCACTTGACCCTCATCTCCGCCTCTTGGGCATTTTCTCACACCCTGTACTGAGATGGTAAAGCCCCTCACCCCGTCACTGAATCCAGATTGTGTTGGCACGCTCTGGCCGGGGGTCGGTTGTGAGGTCACCAAAGGTGGAAAAGAACTGCTCCATCTCCTTCTGCAGCATCTGGTTCCTGCGCTCGGCGTCATCCTTGGCCCGCTCTGCATTGCGCAGCTTGATCTCCACCATGGTGTACTTCTTCCTCTCTTGGCCCAGCTCCTCGTGCAGACCCACCATCTCCGTCTCCAGCTCCAGGTTACGCTGTTCCAAGCTGGAAAACAACACATTGGAAAATGACAATGGAAACCAGAATAAAAGGTGGGACCACACTGGCTGACTGGTTAAATGTGTAACTTGTGTAGGTGACATTAAGCACTTTGGGGTTAACATGGGATTTGCATATAGGTAAATATGTGGTGTGTTGCGAGTATGGTGCACTAGACACTGGGAGAAGAGGGAAAGAACAACAACTTTCTCCTCTGAGGTCTTTTGAAAGCTTTGGTTTTCTGTTGCAGGATGATATGATGATATATTTGAACCTTTACAAGACAGTGGTTGTTTATTCTATGCTTGCAATAACATCACTAGAACCCTGAGAACTCTTGACTCCCATTCCCTTCCCATTTGATTGCCACAGAAACCGAGCATGCAATCGTAAAGTACAAGCTGTAGTTTGAGGTAGAGTACCTTTTGATCCTTGCTTCATACTCCAACTTCTGTTTCTGCATCTCTTGCTTGAGGCTGGCCACCAAGCTGTGCAGGGCACTGTGACTTCCTGCTCCGTTGCTCACAGGAAACGTGTCGCTGTTGTCACTGCTGCTGGTGGCACGGCTGCCCCGCCCTCCTCCATTCTCGTTCTGGTGTTCCCCATCCCCTCCCCCTGGCTGGGGGGCCTCATCCTGGGAGGCCCCATCCAGGAGTAAGGGGTCCTCGTAGTGGCACCCGTAAAAGTCCTGCTCTGGACAGGTGGTGGTGGAGGAACGGCAGGAGGTGGAGTTGTCGGGGAGAGAAATCTCGCAGGAGGACGTAGACCAGGTGGCGCTGTCGACACTCTGCTTGTCCTCGCTACTGCTGACTAGACAAGGCTGGTACTGTTGCTGGTTCTGCTGTTGCTGGTTCTGGACATTGTCGTACGTCGACAGGCGGTTCTGGCTCGTCTGCTCCCCAGCCGGGCAGTCCCGGGGCTTGCTGTCCCGTAGTGTAACGTACCCATTGGGCACCCATAGCCCATTGCGTCCGTTCACGGTCCCATTAACCACATCCGTGCTGGACACGCCCATGCGTACTCCGCCAGCGCCGCCTCCATTTGGAACTCCGCTGGTGCCCATCTTGGTGCCGGAGCCCTTCAGAGTGCCGGTGCGGCGGACCTGTAGGGCGCCCCCCCCTGGCACGGCCAGGCTCTTCTCCTGGGTGATATCCGACAAGGAAGAGGAGCTGAAAGAGCCATTGGTGACGATGCCGCTGCCCTTGCTGAAGGCCGGGTTCTTCTTCACCATCAGTGGTGGGCTGCGGGTCTGGTCGAAGCGGCCAGTGATGCCCATGAAGCCGTTCCGCGGGCTGGAGGGGCGTGACGAGCCGTTGTCCACTTGTTGGCGCTGCGGCGACTCGGGGGTCTCCCAAACACACTGCCTCACAGCCTGCGTGTTGTTGTTCTCTGCGTTCTGCTTCTGGCCCGTCGTCATGGCGCCGAGGCGCCGAGGTGACAGGAGGTCGTTGTTGTTGTTGTTGCACAGCTCCAGTGCTGTGGGGCTGTCGTCACCTTTCGGAAACAGCACGTCATGGCGACCAATCAGAACAGCCATCAGCTGCTGGA
This sequence comes from Osmerus mordax, assembly GCF_038355195.1. NCBI lineage: Eukaryota > Metazoa > Chordata > Actinopteri > Osmeriformes > Osmeridae > Osmerus > Osmerus mordax. The sequence continues at coordinate 8,090,390 of NC_090063.1, read as the reverse complement.
CCAACACGGTACCTGACGACACCAGAACACACTCAGAACCCCGTCTCAGGACAGACAAAGCACAGACAGAGTTCAATAAGAGAAATGCTGACCTTCCATCATCGCCATAGGGTCCTCCAGCTTTGGCCTCAAGATATTTGGACCGAAGACTGTGGCCAGGTTTTGTACACTCATTTTATTCACACCGGAATAGGACTGCACTTCATCTAGAAACCTAGGAAGCACAACAAAACTCTGCCAACTCATGCCAATGAGAGATGTACTGTCAAACAATATCTATGAGGGTTACAAGTAACCCTGTGTACAGGACTGTACCTGCATATGTACTTGAGTAAATTGTAGTTCACTGGAGGTAGGCTTTCCACATGGCCTTTTAGTTCTTTCATTCCCTGAAAAAATACACACCACAGTTTCATACACAGGGGAAATAACTAATGGGCATGCTATGGTCTAATGTGGTGGAAAATAAACTGACATCAAGGTGGATATAATAACATCCAAATTACAGTAATGTGCAAGCTGTTAGTTCTACCTTCAAACAGAATTCAAATGGCATTCAAATTCACAACACAGCCCAATTAACCTTTAAATATAAAAATGCTTGCAGTTCAGAACAAAGAGTCATGTTGTTTGTATTAATCCACAAAGGTATTTAATTTAATTTTCTTGCTTAATAGGGCTCCAGAGTGAACCACGAGGTGAACCAAAAACCATAAGCTTTAAATGGGGGTAATTTCAGGAGGTCGCTCCTCTCACCATTTCCTCCTCCTTGTTGAGCATCTTGGTGCAGGCCAGGAACTCATCATACTTAGAGAAGGGGATGACAGGCTCGGGTAACTCTCGAAGGTACAGCTTCAGGAGAGATGCAACTGTGTGGACATCTGTATTACTGCGGAGAGAACGAGAGACAAAGATGTACTGTATCAGCGGAGAGAGGAAGACGGCAAGAGGAAGAGAGAGAAATAGGCCAAACTAATCAAATCAGTGGAAAGAGTGAGATGAGATGTCGTGACACGGAACTTAGCAGAAGAGAGTTGGGGGAGCGGGGGATGCATAAGGGATGAGGGGAAGAGGAGCCGTAGTCCATTCATTTGGGCCATCAGAAACAAGGGCCAATCATCAGTTGATCTTAAATCAGTGGGTAGCCCTGTGTGTTTGATTTACAACTCCTCCTGTCGAGGCCCTGGAGGGTGTACCACACAGATTAGATCCTAAACAGATATTATTTATGAGGGTCGGAGAGGGTGGGGGAGTGGGGGGGCTCAGGGTAAGGTAAGGGTTGAGCTGAGTTATGACATGTTACAGCACAGAGCTCTAAACCACACCCGCCCCTGTTCCCTAGTGTGTCTCTGAAGGATGGCTTGAAGCTGCCTCACCTTTCCTCTCTGACAGGCTTTACACACAGCAGCAGCATTAATTATCAGTAGCTACACCTCCAGTGTGAGAACAGGCTAAACTTAAACATGGCCAATTAGCGCCTCCATGTAGCTAGGCTAACCTTCTCCGCTTTCCTGCGACGGGAATGTGGAATATGGGGAGAGTGTTCCACTGTAGCACTGTCAATGATTGGCATGAGTTGGATGACACTGAATACAATGCTATGCTTTGCATGTGCATTTTCTTTTTTTACGGAAGCTACAGTTGCACGCCAGCATGTAGATTAGTCGGCTAAATTGAGCTGACTGCTTTTCAAAAAGTTGAGTGAGGGACTTTTCGGAAAAGGTAAGCTGCTCCTCAAGTTACTCAGTGGGACGGCACAGAAATGTAGGTTAGTAAATGTTTAAATATAACATGCTGTATGAATCCTGTCCGAGGCTAATGAAAGGATTACGTTGACAACACCAATAGGAGAAAAATAAACGTCTGATTTGACAGCCTAAACCACATCTTAAAGAGGTAAGGGCCTACGAGTTAGAGTGACAAGCATATGAACACTGTTTCCAGGTGAGCGGTGTGTGCCTGTCTGGGCTGTCAGATGGTAATACAGTGACAGGAGTGAGTGTTGGGTTTATGGAGCTACGCTCTCAGCTCCCCACTCTCATACCTACATTTATTTTCCAGTCAAATCAAGGACTTAGTGTGGGAAAGAAATATGTAACATCCTGACTGGCCTCAGACAGAAATTAGCAAATATAATCAGGACAGAGAAATTGATTTGGATAAATACGAATGAGATTTGTAACATGAAAAACCACTTCCCCCCAATAGGTCTACGGCTTGAGCCCAATTCAATCAACTTCAGAATGTGGATTTTTCCAGAACATCTTGTTAATCGTCTTCTGTGGAATTGGCCTGGTCATTGAATGAGGATTAATTTCAACAATAAAAGTCTAAGAGTCTAACCAGTCAAAGGAGGGCTTCTCCCCACAGTCGAAGGCATCCTGTAACTCTTTGACGAGGTTAGCCTGGCCAGGCAACCTGAAGAGGCCCTCCTCTCTTAGCCCCCAGAGGCGGATGAAGTCCACACACTGCTCCACCAGCATAGGGGCCTGCTTGTTCCCGAAACGCCTCTCGTAGCGCACCGTCTCCTCCAGCTTCTGGCCAAAGATCCCTGCGTAGCATAGGCATCGACATTAGAACAGGCATCAGCATTAGAACAGCCCTCAGCCTTAGAACATCAGAGTATAGCAGACTTAATTGGTTCAGTTTTGTCCCATTATTAGCTTTTCTCACCAAGTGCCTGAGGTTCAGTTATGACCATGGTTACATACATATTGCTAATTTGCAGACAACACATATTTAATTAGTTTAGCGCTTTGACAAGGAAGCAAAATCACATAAATATGTTTTGCTGACCTTGACACATATTGGAAAGTTGCTATAATGCTCTTGTGGAAGCAGACATCTTTAAACAAGCAACTTTGATATAGTCCACTTCCACACTCCCTTTTTGCCAATTGGCATGAACACAAACACACACCTTCAAACACACAGGATTGACCTTCATGCCAGATTTCGGCCTCCCAGGGTGCAAACTGTGGCCACCGATGGACGGGCACACTTTTGTGGACTGACCAACTGACCAACCTAATAGAGCTGCTGGTCACACCAAATAAATAGGAAGACTGCTACAGTGAATTTAAACTGAAAGGACATCAAAGTGAATAGAGACAGGTTCAAATCATCTGATTCATTAAAATGGTTTCTTGGTTGTTGTATTTTTTGGAGCCTGTGGTCAGTCAGCCAACTCACCCACTGGAGCAGAGAATACGTACACCCACTAAGCTCCTACCAACACACCGATTCATACATCTCTAACTTCCTGTCAGTCTCCTCTTGCCTTTTGTCTGTGTCAATCCCAGTAGAAAAAGGCTGATTCACATTTGAAGGGGTCTCATGTGGATGGCGTACAAGAAGGGATTAAGGCTGGCCTTCCTGAAAGCTTTAGATCTGCATAGTTTTCCGGTCTCCAGACATTGATAGAGCCTATGCACACACACACACACACACGTTGGGCACTGCGTCCATGTACAAGAAAAACTCCCATGGGGTCAAGAGAAACTGTCTTTACTTAATTCATAATAAGAAGGATCTTCAGATCTTTTTAGATTATGAAGCCTAAACAGCCATTTAAAAAAATAGACCAGACAAAAGTGATGTAGTTTAACCACTCTGGGACTAAAATTAAAATACATTGTTTTCATGAAACACTTGCTGCCTTTAAGCCTCTGTAATGTAATGAGTGGTGGCATTTCCAGACACACTCACCTCTCTTAAAGCTGACACAACAAATGTTCCTGTAGACACTCCTGTTAATAATGGGACGTCAGTGCGCCCGAGGCACACACTCTGAAGAGCCACAGCACTCCAGCTCCGTAGACTCAGGTTTATTAGAGGAGCTTGGACTGCAGTTCTGACAGGGTAGCCATCAGAAGGAACTGACATGCACAGAGGCACCTCTGTCCCAAAGGTCTGGCTGTTTCAACATCCTTATATCATCTCTGCCACATCGCAAAGCAAAACGGTTGTGCAAAGGACAAATTATCATGAAGCTTATGAATTTGTTTTTATTGAATAAATTAGCTTCAAACTAACATTTCAGCAGAAATATTGATTTGTTCCTTGTCACAGAACAAAAACCTAGCGAGCCATAAGAAAATAAAAGATCCAGTAACGTATAAGATTTCAGCCAGCCCACACACAGACGCCTTGGCTCAACTGACAGAGAAGAGATAGCTAGGTGTTAAGAGCTCCATGGCTCCCGACTAACATCACAGTAACACAACCCTTCTCTGAGGCTGGTGACGTGGTATCTGTCTGAAATGACAACCTTTGACATCTGACCTCTGACCCTGGGGTTGGCACGGTAATGTTCAGAAAGCCATAGAGGGCCTGCATGAGTGGAACTCCATCTCCCTGAGACAGAGAGCGGTCTGTGGGAGGGTCTGGCTGGGAATCACCCTGGGTGGGAGCTGGAAGGTGAGCTGGGTAACACACCTGTATGACATTATTTGCACACAAAGATCTGACCAGAATTCAGTATGCGCCATCATCCGCACCAAAGAAACCTGATATTTCAGTGTATGGAGGACCACACATCATCTCTGTGTCAGAATGTGCAGTACAGCTGGCTTCCTGAATTCACAACAGACCATGAACATGACCTTGTGAACCCTCATAAGCAACTGCATAGTTCCTAGTATGGCTGGTAGCTTCTACCTAACTCTGCAAATGATAAATAGTAACATTTCTTGAGCATGTGGTCTAAGAAGAGAGGGAAGCCCAGGGCTTCATGGGCAGTGCTTAAAGGAGAGAGTTGTTGGTTAATTCAACAACCCAGTGAGCGCTCAGAGGAACATGACAGCAAAGCCATGGGGGACAGCATAACAGAAGCACAGCTCTGCTGCTATTCTAGTCCAAACACAGAGGGGCTTAGATTTAAGATCTCCCTGCCTGCACCCAACCAGCAGGACTCTTGGACTTTAATCACACCTCAGGGGTATTAACCAGCCAATAGGCTCCGAGTTTCCTGCACTCGAGTGTGCCTGTGTATGCATGTGTCTGTGTATGCGTGTACATGCATTAGGCAGTGAGCTCCGGCAAGGAGTGACACAGCTCTCTGTGGCATCGAAGACAAATGACTCGCGCTTTTGAAGAGCAGTCAACTGCAATCAGCATCAAACTAGGCTGTACAGAACACAGCGGGGCATAGCTCCATCTAGTCACAGCAGCACCAGGAACCCTCTCTGATTGCCCTGCACTCCACTCTCCACTGCCATGCTCTTTTTAAATACAAGGCCATTGCAATCAAACAGGCACTACAGCTTGTCATAGGCAGCCAGTAGTGGAATCCAACACTTGCGTGACATATGCTGTAAAGTCAGAGACAACTTACTGAACTGAAACCTTCATAGGTAAAGAAACGATTAGCTCACAAAAATGAAACACACTGTGTATGAAATGATTCCCGGGTACAGAGCCTGGCTGCATGTGTGTGTGTGTCTACTAACCTCCACCAAATGGCGCCCATATGACTCTGCGAATGGTCTTCACCCAATCCTCCATGTCATTCTGGGTGTTGGCCATAAGAAGGTAGGTCTCATGGTTGGCTGTCATCCGCTCCCTGTCTCCCCCTGGAGAAAAAACACATTACAGGAGAAAGAAATCCATGAGAAAAAGATATGATTATATTTAATTAATCTAGCAGAAGATGATTTGATGCTAAGGTTTTATCTTAACTTCTTCTTGAAAAAAAGGTAAGACAGAGATCAGAATCAGAATGGGATTTATTCGCCATGAAAGTTTGCACAGACAAGGAATTTGCTTTGGCAGGAAGGTGCATACAATAAACATATAGGGACCTAAAATTTAAATATGTGGACTATCTATACTAATGGTACATAAACTAGCAGTACTAAGTGGGATTAGAATAGAATTAAATATACAATAAAATAAAATATCAGTTGCCGTAAATTACAATATAAAAATACAAAAATACAAATATTACAAAAAATACAAATGTACAAGATACAATTTTGTAATGCTGTCATTTTAAGATTAAGAGAATAGCCAACAGGTAGATTTTTATGCGCCCTGAAAATGAAAACAACCAGTTTCTAATCATCCCTCTTCCTCCGACGCCAGTTTTAACCACTGAACCATTTTCAGAAACAAAACGGCTGAGGAAAAACATTTAATTTGGCTGTTTAAGCGAAAAGCTTTTCATTACAACAGTGTTGTCTTCACTCTTCAGTGAGGGCCATTGTGAAAACCATTGTTGGTATGTAGTCATGTATTCTGATTAAAGGGTAAGACACAGTGGTAATAACAGACCCTTTAGTGGGATGGATGAAGGTGGGAACACACAGGTCATGATACTTACACACACACACACCTCTCAAGTAAGGCAGTTTGATTTCCAGCCTAAACACACTTCAATTGGACAGCCTTGGAGCAACTCATACAGTACATTTAGTGTGTGACTCCATCATGCCATATCCAAACACAGAGACCCAGGATGGGATACTGGCCCACAAAGACATTTCTCTGGGTTTTTTGGTTCATTCAGACATTGGAGATCTGAACATTTGTGGTCTGGGTGGGGGTTGGGGAGAAGGATTTGGGGGGTAAGAATTGTTTTGAAGTTTTCAAAGTAATTTCCTACACTTATTTGATAATGTTGGAGACTCAGATACATACATACTTACATGTCTCACCTCACAGATCCATGACAGATAAGACACAGATTATGGCATCTTCCTTGCCATGTGGATGGACTATATTGTGTGTAGACTGGACAGAGACTAAATGAGCCACCTTACAGACTTTCCTCTATCTTTGGGGAATTACACTTTGGAATACCCATTGATTTATTCTCGGTGGCACATCAGCCTGTGAGCTGTTTAAAGGTGAATTTAGGAAGAAATACAGAGACAACAGATGTTTTCGTCACAATAATGGCATATGGCTACTGTCAACTGTGACTGACTTTCCATTCATGTATGAAAACGGCACTGTTCTAAGTTAAACCTGTTAAAGTAGGGTTAAAGGGGGCTGAAAGAGTAACCCTGTAGGGGGCTGGCGCTAGCTGAGACTGTGTGTGTTATTAGGCCATCTGCTGCAGCCTTGTCACACACACACACCTACCCCCCTCCCACCCCCACACACACCTACCCCCCTCCCACCCCCACACACACCTACCCCCCACATACGTAGAGGGGTAAGGGTAAACACAAGACAGATGAAGACTGCAGTTAGTATACATACTCATCCCGCTGCTTGGTTTATTAGTAAACATGGACAAGCAGAATGGTCAATGATCAACAAGAATTTACAATGCTGAATCGCAGTTAATGAAAGGTAGGACCTCCCAAGAAAGCGCTGGAAGCGACAGTAGCTCTCACATTCACCCTTGAAGTTAGCCTGAATTTAACTACAGGTTGAAACCTGCTGTTTATAAAATGGAATGGGTTTGATTTCAGATGCATCATTCAAGAAGAGATCTTGTTAGAGCAACGGCAGATGTTGCTCTTTGACACGGATGAATGCAGCATTGTCAATTCAAGTGTCAAACTCAAAACATCACAATCAACCTTTTGGATCTAGGGTATGATCCTTTAGCCTAGATCTGTATGGGTAAGCATTGTTTAAGGTTTACAGCAAAAAAAGATGATGAAACATTCCACTAATAACTGAACATTAATCTGTGAAAAAAAATAAGCAGAGTGAGTCTCTAGGTGGAGTGTATACTTCACAATTGCTTATTCGAACGGTTTATGGGTTTTAAACACTCCCCCCCAAAAAATCTAGAGTACACTAACTCCAGCCTTGTGGTCAATGTTGGAGTCACGCATTACCCGTATCGCTTCTTGTTCCACTCTTAGACCATGCAGGTGGTGGTTCTCAACAAAACAGTAAGAAGTCAGAAGAACATATTACACACTGACACAGTTTCAGTCAGGGTCTATATCTGTCAACAGGAGACCATTTTAAACCCTTCTCTGATTGGCTCGGATGTTTGGGGGGCAGGAGGGGAGAGGTTACTCCTGGAACTGAAGGATCAGGACCAAGAGTCTGGACGGCGTAACTGCAACAAGCCCCACCTCCCCCCTCCTTGTATGTACCCCTTTCATTAAGATTGGATTCTTCCATATTACAGCTTCAATGCAAGTATGTATCAATTGCTTGTCATGAAAAAACCATATTCACACATCTTATCAATGGAAAATGAGAAAACTGAACTAGTCAACAATGACTTACAGCATTCTACATCACAGAGCAGACAGTCAGAAGGAGATATATTAGTCAGATTAGTCACATTCCTCAGAGACGCCAGTACACCTGTAATGACTGAGCTGCAACTGTGGCTGTAGCTGTACAGAGGGGGTGATGACTGTTTACCTTTTAATGAGTGGAGCTAATAATCCCCTGCAATGTAGAGCTTCTGTTTTTCCTCACCTCTATCTCTTTCCCTTACTCTCTATCCCAACTGCTGTCCAGACATCACTTTGGTTCCTAAAATATGTGTCTTCTTTTCCTACCTTTACAGGGCATCACTCATCCCTTGATAAAGTTTGTTTACAGTCATGTGTCCTTCATGTTGGAGCCTTTCCCACATGTATCCTGCTTTAAATCACAAAATACGGAATTGGCCACCAACTTCCAGGTATTATTGAATACGGAGAAGGTTACCATGAATTACGCTCCACACGGACAGGACAGAATTGATCACTTTGCCAATTGCAATGTTGCTGAGAAAGTAATAAGATACCAGAGAGCAATGTGTGACTATGATTTATCTTCCCCATGGGTGATGAAAGGATACGTCTTTCATTTCAGTAACCACCTATGCACGTTTACAGCAGTGCATCATCTACACATTCTGCTCTCATATTTCACTCTCAAATTGCTGGTCATGATTAGCGGAATACATTCTAATCAAATCCCCATGCACGCCTTTGCTGTCTCCCGAACTACACATTTCGCTTCGAAGCAGACAACACACCGTATGAAGCGTAATCCCTGTAGAACGGCCACTGCCTCTGGGTAGAGTGAATAAAGTAAATGCGGTAAATATCTTACACCATTTCGAAAGTGTCTTGAAAGTGTCTCCGAGAAAGAAATGAAAGCACCACTGACCCGTTGATATGCAGTTTTAGATATCTGTCACATGAAACGATTCGCCATACGCCTCATAAGTATTTGGTTTTCCAGCTCTGATTTCAACACATCGAAAAGGTCCTCCGCGGAACGTGGCTCACAGCGCACCGGCTGACGGACAATGGGGTCCAACCGTTTCAGCCCCTCCCCTCTTCGCGCAGCTTTTTTACTCTTTACTAGTGGAGAGCAATGAGAGCGTGGAATGAGATGACAAGTGTGTGTGTGTGTGTGTGTGAGAGAGAGAAACAGAGAGATTTAATGCACCAAGTAAGCTTTGTTTTTAACAAATCTTTTTTTTTGGTAAAGAAAATCGTTTGGTGATGACAAGTTAACAATGTATTTACAATCTCAATCCAGATGTAATATAATCTGTCTCTTTTACCCCCCAACAACCACCACAATTTCTCTCTTTCCACGGACATACACACAAACACACACCTACGCCTGTGTTAGTCAGAGGGGGTTGATGGCTTGACCATGAATCCTCTGCATTCCTTGAATGTCCTGTTGTCCACACGTAGTTCCTTCTTACAGATCTTCCTCAGGATGTGCTGAATCACTGGCCCCTCTCACAGGGGAACTTCCCATTACTCTAGCAGTGTAATGGGTCTTTGTTGTAAAAGAGAATGCTCTATTGACTAACTTATTAAACAAATGTTGATTTGGCAAGAATGAAAGCTTATGTTCTCTCTTTGCTTGCCTTCATTTGTCTTTCTTTGCTAAAGTATATAGAAAAGTGCTGTGAGTGTTCATGTGTCATGATCTTATTCGGAGTAAGAGAGGAGAGGAATGACTGAGACACGCTTCAGACACACATCCAAGATGGCTTCCTCAACAATACCCCAGGGACATCCATTTGTCACACTAGGTCTGAGTGAATTTGTGGTCTTAACTAAGAATATATTGACATTCCAAACAGTCACCTTATCTGCATGGCTTAGAAACTAGGGTATCATATTGTGTGCCACAGTTTCTCCAGGCATTCATTGTCTGGGCTGATTGTCATGCAAACGTATTATGATTCCCTGGTGTCTGCTGCCTGCTTTGTCCTTATTTAAAATCAAACAGCCTATAGCCTTTTCACACTATTCCCAGACACAAAAGTGGCTTTCCACTTCTAGCGACACCTCGGAAGCTTTGAAACAAGCGTGCAACAGGATTATACAGCATGCCACAGCTGTAACACCAAGCCAGTTCCTGTTGCTATTTCCTGTTGATGCTCTCTCTGTTTTGTTATTTTTCTCCAGACAATATCCAGTTGATTTATTCGGAAGGTTCGGAGGTTAGGTGTGCCAGGGTACAGTTTGTCCCTTGCACAAAAAAACCCTCACAGCAACAGTCAGAAAAAAACTTGTTACTTGCAAGCATGTCTCCCTTGGACTGTTCTAATGCCGGACCCCTATGAGATAGAGTTCCCTAACCCTATAAACTGTAGTAATGATTTCACTAGTCTATTATACTACTATGACATGGAAGTTTATTGATTCACTTTACATCCACTATTCTTTTTTGTTTATTGGTAGGCTATTATACTGTCCACAATACAATCTTTTGAATGTTTCATTTAATAGAACCATTGGTGGAATGTCTTGCTTGTTTGAATACCGCAATACATTTTGATCAATGCAAATCAGTCTCCTACCAAAACCGACGCTTACTTTAATAGGCTTCTTAGCCTTAGTTATTTGGTCCTCTATTAAGGGGCCATCCATGCCTGTTCATGGCGACTTGTTCGCTCCATTGCTGAACTTCATGGAGTCTCAGGTAAGACATCTTTGTCTCCTGACATTGATAATCATTCTACACGTCAGTGATTGGTCTGGAGTCTCAGCCAAAACGCTAAGAAAGGGCTGACAGCTACACACGTCACTGAGAAACTCTAAAAGTTGCATTCAAGCCCAATTGCAAAATGTCCCTATGAATCGAAACTGTCAGATGATGTTGCCAACAGGCCTATACGGTTAAATGTGCTCCGTTTCATCTGCTCATGCAGGACTGCCACGTTACTACGGAGACCGTCGCTGACCTGTCTGAGACGCCAGGACAGTCTAAGCTACGCTTCACAGCCTCCAGCCCTCCGAAAGCGACAGCCGTGACGGCTGTGACACACTTTTTAACGTTGTGTCATAGCTACATTTCGGGGAACTCTGAAATACACTTTTTTCCCCAATTGCATGTGTCGCTTCTGGCTATGTCAAATAGGCTACAGCTCTTAGCTCATTGGTTGCACTTTGAATGGGCAGCGGCAATCGAGGTCAAAGTTTAAATAAATGGACTTGGATCGCAACACCGACACAAAATCTGAGCGGTGCGCTACGCCAAGGATAGCGGTTCCGTTTGACGCCACCCCTCTCTGCATAGGAAAACAATGGCACAGCCAGCGCACAGCGGTTTAACTCTGATCATGAGTCACCAGCGACTATTCAGATATAACAAATGTGGTACTTCAAGACTAAAAGTCACTGAATGAACAGAGAAAAGCCGAGAACAGAGAACATGATCTCAGCGTGACGTTGAGATTATTAGAGGAATATGGTGTATGGAATACGAAAACACATTTTGGGGTGGGACTTGTCCCCCCTTTAGTAGCAGAGTCTAGCAGAAGACAAGACATGAGCACTTTCTCTCACTGGGTTAATGTGCTCTCAGCAACATAGAATCATAGTCATAGACAAAAAAAACTACCTCTAGGTCATTCCACAAATGACCTAGGCCACTACACCCCAAATGCATATTCTCCATGAATTTCTTTGTACATGTTAGTACAATTCATCATTAAAAGGTAAATATTTAAAGTGCTGGGGAAGCAACCGGAATTACGAATATTTACAATGTATTTATTTGCAGACGTTAAGAGTCGTGCTTGCCACTAATAAGGAAACATGTTTTAAACAGGAAAACTGGTTATTCAGTCTGGCTTGGTATTGTTTAGTCTAGATGAATAAAACACAGAGCTATGTCATATTGTTTTATAATTTTGGAGCACAACACGACAGCATCTTGTAAATTCACACAGACTCAAGAATTATATGAATTTTCTCACTGATAAACCCAATACAGATTCAAAATAAGGTTGTGTGTGTGTCTGTCCCCTCTCACTGTGCAAAGCAAAGTCCTGAGCATGCATGCTGGGACAAGTTGAGATACAATATTTAGTCTAACGATGTCTGGGAAATTCTCAATAGTTGGTCTGTCATAAATACCTATTCCCCATACAAAGGAATTGGAACTGCCTGGGGTTCATGGATTATTTACCATGGGAAATAATAAGAAGCAGCATGAACTACACATTTAAAGGGTACATTCACAGAACACTCATGGTGCCTATAGCTAAGCTAATCTAATCAAATAAATGACTCGACAAGACTCACGGATAGCTATGATAGCCACCAAAAAACAAACTGGTTGACATGCAAATTTGCTAAAACATGAAAGTCCAGACTAAATTCACCAATCAAAACAACAAACATGCTGTTGTTGGAAACCTGGCTAGAGAGATTGCCATTTTCCATGAGTAAATGTTTAGCCAAATGCAGGCATGAACAAGAACAAATCTTAACAGATTATTAGTGGGGTTACCTGAGTGGGAAGATGACAAATCTGATACCTGGTGACAAATCTGATATACCGAGGTAAAATATGAGTTGCCTGCAGTACCACCAACATGCTCCACTGCCCAACTCCTCAGCCCTGCAACCCCAGAGAAGAGAACCTCTAGGCAGAACACAAACTTCTGATCACCTGGGTGCTCCAGGACACTTAGAATGTGAGCCTGGTGCTCTTGCTAGTTTAGGCTTGGCCTCGAGTGAGTGAGCACAGCTGAGAGCATGATGGGGGGTTGGAGGGTTGGGTAGTGGGGGAAGGGGTGTGGGGGATACTCCCACCCCCCTCATGGGCAAACAATAGGCACATGTCTTTCACTAGAGGAGTTTCAAGAGTCTGTGAGCTTGACTCCAGGCTGTTACATGGATGCTCAAACAAACACAGAATTTCACTCAGACAGAGATCCCCACCATCAGTGTCATTTCAGACACTACTATAAGCTTTAAATAAGCTACTATATGTCATATAGTAGTAGAGTTGAAATTATAGCTAATTATACCTATTATATTCTTGGACAAATCTTATTCCAAAGAGTACATAGGACTGCTAACTAATTTATCTTTGACAGCATCATAGTCAACTGGATCCCTCAATAGTTTATGTAAAATCACATTTACTCCACAGTACATGAATCTGTCTCCACTTGAAGGAATGATACATAAGTACTCTGAGGCTTCACAACCCTAGTCACACATTCCCCACCCTAGTCTACCATTAACCACTGGGACCCTAATGTGACCAACAATTGGACAATAGAGGAAATGACGCAAAGAAAGAGGGGAAAATAACTACAGACAGAGAGTTCGAAAGGGTGAGAAAGGAAACATGGGACAACTGGACTAATTAACAGAGAGGAAGGCACCAGATGACTCAGCTGACAGAGTTAGAACATGAATGGCTGTAAATCTGTGCGAACACTGTTTGTTCTGGATTACTTCTGCACCATAGCTCTTGCATTTCATTGACAATAGCTCTGAAAGAGTGACTCTCAACCATAAGAGGATCCGAATAAGCATGCTTTGTTTGTTGCCTGGTACTCGCAGAGTTGACTGACTGCCCTCAATGGTAACTTTTGAATTATGAACTCACCCCATAGAATCAGGTTTAGCAATGGTTGGGCTAAATCTGAAGGTCAGAGCAGCACCACAGGGACTAAGACATACAGTACATACATCATAATAAGAGATGCAAAGTTTCCCTGCTAAACCAAATGTTCAAAACACCTGCACTGACTTTTTCATTATATTTGGGTTGGCTTAGTATTTTAATGAACTAAGAACCCCAAAGATTAGTATCTGATCTTGCCGAACAAGATGGTTTCCAAGACAATGTTTTCATTGTTGTACTCTTTCATCTGATGACATACACACTCCATCCATACATCAACACGCTGCCTAATATCATCCCTGAACGATTATTACGCTCAACAAAAAAACTTTTTTTACGTGGCATGTGGTTGTCGGGGTAATGCCGATTGGATACAAAATTCTGTGGATAAAAAGGCAAAAAAGAGAAAGCAAGGGAGACAGGGTTTCTTGTACGTGTCTCTGGCAGTGAATGAGCTTGAATGGAGACCCTGTGTCAGGTGTAGATTGATGCTCCGACCCCCCCCCCCTCCCCCGGGGGATCTGTCAGCCATTGAGTTGTCCAGCGATGGGTCCTACTGAGGAAGGGGCCCTCTGGAAAACATTTGATACTCAATGAAGCAGAATGGATAGGACGGCCGGGTCAAACGGGACTGAGGTTGTTTGGTTCCGCTGTCCCTCTCAGGCCTCTGTGGAGATGGAATCATCACATCAGACAACAAGGAGACAATGAGCGTGTCCACTTCACATTCTTTGGTGCTGACAAAATAACATGACAGCACTTAGCCCGCTACTACATGGCTCTGTGATGGGGAAAGTGTGGTCTACATGGCTATGAAGATGCTAGATGACCCAGAGGCTGGGCTGAAAGTAGTTACAAGGAGATTGATTTCGCGTTTAGTGTTTGCTTGTTTTCTGGTCTGGAATCATAGTTGTTCCGACAACAGTTAACAAAAGCCTGTTGGTGAACCAGAGGGACATTCTCTTCAAGAGGTCACTGAGCTGTGGTGCCAAGTTTCTCTGTTCTTATTTCACTGGTCCTAAAAAAAGACTGTGTCTGCATGTTCTGCCAGGTGTCCGCAAATACAGCATTATGTAAGCGGAATCAATTTCAACTGTAGGAAATGGTAACAGCACTCCAACTATGCCTGAATTACATTGCTCGTGTTGCAGTACAATTTAGATGCACCTTTGAGACAGTTGTGAGCTGATGGCCATTTCTGGCCCAGTTTCTGTTCATACTGAAAAAAGATTTGACTTGATTCAGCAGTAAATCACACTTATAATTCGTACATGTTGTAAGTGCCCATTATGGACGTATGAATACACTGTAACACACTAGCCACTGATCCTCAGAATGACTCTGTTCTCTACGTCCAAGCACTTTGTTTTCATTGGTCCTTTGAGGTTTGTCTAAATGCCGTAGATCTTAAATGTGTGATGTAAAGACTTGTGACAGCTTCATCAGCTACTAAAAAGAGATTAAAGGGTCATTGGCTTGAGTGTTAAGTTTTTGCAAGGATCGGCAGCTGTTGCCACTTGGCCAGCCCAAATGTGACATCATACACAGCCTAAGATGACACTTGAAAGCTTTTTATACCAAGGGAAACTTCTGGAAGAGTACACATAGTACGCAGCTCAGAGAGGGGTGGACAGGTCTCTGAGATCCAACTGCACACGTCTTGAACCGAAACTTAGCCCACCCGTTCAGCCGTGCCTCCCTCAAGACCGATGACAGTTATTTAAGAGACCCCTAAGTTTGTTCCTCAGTGCCATGGCAAATATGTCAACAGTATTCATATCACAAAAAACGCAATCTGGCTTACTTGTTAACTGAGAACCATTCAATGGCAAGTTATACAAAAGTAAGAAATTTGTGCAATGTCACTGAGATCCTCAATTACATACATTTACGTTGTCATTTAGCAGACGCTCTTATCCATAGCGACTTACAGTAAGTACAGGGACATTCTACCCGAGGTAAGTAGGGTGAAGTGCCTTGCCCAAGGACGCAACGTCATTTGACACAACAGGGAATCGAACCAGCAACCTTCAGATTACTAGCCCGATTCCCTAACCGCTCAGCCACCTGACTCCCATTAACCCCCCTTCTAGCACCTCCTGGGACTGGCTCACAGGCTGTGGGGCCGGTCAGTTGGAAGTCTGTCGACAAATGATGCCAGAGTGCCTCCTGGTCTGTACCCCAGCTGGGCTGGAGGGTGAAGGTATGGCCCGGGTGTATCTCTCTGGGCTGGAGGGTGAAGGTATGGCCCGGGTGTATCTCTCTGGGCTGGAGGGTGAAGGTATGGCCCGGGTGTATCTCTCTGGGCTGGAGGGTGAAGGTATGGCCCGGGTGTATCTCTCTGGGCTGGAGGGTGAAGGTATGGCCCGGGTGTATCTCTCTGGGCTGGAGGGTGAAGGTATGGCCCGGGTGTATCTCTCTGGGCTGGAGGGTGAAGGTATGGCCCGGGTGTATCTCTCTGGGCTGGAGGGTGAAGGTATGGCCCGGGTGTATCTCTCTGGGCTGGAGGGTGAAGGTATGGCCCGGGTGTATCTCTCTGGGCTGGAGGGTGAAGGTATGGCCCGGGTGTATCTCTCTGGGTTGACAGATTACCAGGACACTGGGGGGAGGCACGCCCACTGTAAATCTGTTCAATTGTGTTTTACAGGTAGTTGAATGCATTCCGATAACCTCACCGGTAAATCAAATCTCCAGGAGGAATTTGCTGCAAAAATCTGAAATGGTTTTATCAAGCTCACAGGATGTTAGAGAATGTGTCATTTTGGCTCAAAGTGTTGTAAAAGGAGCCACTAACAGACAGTGCTGAACCAGGGATGGAACAGAGAATCTGGTAGCATTAGGTTCGAGGGAAAATAATCTGGCTGTCTCTTTTCTCATGCTCATTACTCTTACTTCCAACATGTTGACTACAAGAACTGCTTGTTTGCTTACCTTCTAATATACCCAGACCGTGACATGTGACCCAGTTCGCAGATGATCAATGCTATTTATTTCACCTGTGAGTGATCATAATGTTTAGTCTCATCAGTGTATATACATGGAGGCATCATTGTAATGAGCTCTTCAGTCACAACACGAGCCACTGCGGGAAACCTGTTTTCTTTCCCAGCCTCTCTAGAGCCCCTTCCTCAGACTTCAGTCCTGCCCCAGCACCTGTTGCTCTGTTCCCTAATACCCTCCTTTAAAAGAACCAACCCTGGAGGGCAGACACACATCTGCACTCCCCGCAGACAAAATTGTTAGGTTAGGAGTCCCTCTGCCCACTGAAACCCCTTTGAACCTTTTAGGGGGCTTAGGAAACTGCTGACATTTGATAAATTGGAACTGTGAGGGGGAATGAGGTTGCAGCCTATCCCTCCTCTCCCACCAGCAGTCAAGCTCATCCTCAAAGAGAACTGAGAACATTCATTATATACAGCATATATCAACGTTGTGCTTTGAGGATGACCATGACTCTGGTTTCTAGTCAAGATGAATTAAAGAAATGAGATTCACTAAGAGTTTGCGCACTTGTGCAAGATTGGGATTGTGTTGTGGATCTGTCTATTGTGTTTGTGTGCCTCCTAACCTCTTGCCCCTGTGGACTCCCAACCTCAACGAGCCCCAGTTATTTGGACAGTCCGTGGCCAGTGTCCGGAAGCTTGGTCCAGATAAGCATGTTTTGGTTTGGCCTTCGCAGCAGTCCTGTCCGCTCTGCCGCACCACATCCCCGTTGTTTTCTCTGACAAAGCTGCTGTCTGCAGTACTGGAGCGCTGGCAGAAAAGACAGCCAGCCAGGCAGGCAGGCAGGCAGGCAGGCAGGCAGGCAGGCAGGGAGACAGGCTTGGAGGCAGGTCAGCAGGCAGGGAGGCAAGCAAGCAAGCAAGCAGGAAAATAAACAGGTTAGCAGAAAAGTAAGCAGGCAGGCAAGCAAGTAAGCTAATAGGCAGGCATGCAAAACAGAGAAGGGAACAGAGCAGGTGATAGGGTTAGACTATGATAGCCCCAGATCCCAGAGGATCAAACAACCTGGCATTGCTGACAGCAGGGCCGTGTGTGTGTGTGTGTCAGTATGACGAGGGGTGGGGGCACTCCTGATGATGTCGTACGACCACACTATATTAAGAATAAAACACGGACAATACATTGGGGCACGATGCTCCTTTTGATTCTCAGAGAGTAAGTGGGGAACGGCGCATACTATGTACAAGGTCAGCACACTGTGCTGGAAAGCAAGAAGCCTTGGCTATACATCCTGATCGAACGGAAACTTCATTCTCTTTGATCAGCCTAACGTCTTCCTGAGTGGCTGTTGTGCATTAGTCAGAGAGCATTAGGATATTGAGGCCATCCCAGCGTTTATCTCTTGACCCCGCTCACCCAAGTCGCTCTGAATCACCCGCCAGTATTGAGTGTGAGGTTAGTCTAGGGTGAAACAGTCAGAGTGTGTTCAGGAGTGGGGAGGGTGCTTCCTTTCCTTCCTCTTTCCTTCATCCCTCACCAGAGAAAACACGTCCTCTTTTTCTCCCTCTCCCCCCCCCCCCTCTCTCTCTGGACAGCCTCTTGTCTCCTACTTCTGCTTCCCTCCCCTGCCTCACTCTTTTTAACCGCCCTCTCTTCTCCCCTTCCTTCTCTGCCTCTCCCAACTTCCATGGAATCTAACCTCTGTCCCCCTCCCCCCTCCTTTCTTCCCCCTCTTTCTGAGTTCTGCCTGGGAACATCTTCCCCAGGTGGGTTTACTGGCAGGCCGGGAGCTGTGAATCCACTGGCCTGTGAGCTGTCTGGGGAGCCCAGCTAAGTGAAATTGGACCCAGGAATGAGAATGTTATCCAATAAAGCATGTTTTCTGCTCCACTGACAGGATTTGTTGAGCTACACCTCAGTACGCCTGCCTGGCATCTTGTGGCATCTTCTAGAATCTGTTCTATCCATTCTCGTTGGAATGCTCCGAGTATCAATTAAACACACATACTGTACATATGCAAAAAAGGGCCTCTGGAGACTTGTTTGATGAGATCATCACACTCAGAGAGGCAGGAAGGAAGATCAGCCCAGCAGCATTGAAAACTCCTCATCCTAAAGTCATCCACAAGCCATAGGCTAACTAACGGTTGTAGGGAGGACCCAGATGCAGAGAGCTCGACGAGGCAGGATTCCAGAAACAAAAAGGGCTTTAATGGAGCACGTAGAAACTGCAGGGAAACTCACAGGGACTAGGACACATGGAAACACGCTCCATGAATCAAACAACAACAAAGACTGAACAAATAACAGGGGACTAAATACACCAAACCAAACAAGACACAGGTGAATTCAACAACACTAACAACACCACTGAAAGACAACCAACAAGACACAGGTGGTACTAATAAACACAGAACACAGTGAAACACTAGGGTAGACAAAGTAAGGCTGGGGCACCGCCGTGGGTGTGACACTAACCTGCGAAGCAATTGTTTATGAAGGTAGCACAGGGAACACTAGGCTACTGCAACAAGATATTCTATGCTTTTGAGGACAGACAGTGATTAATTTCATTTTCATCCAATAAATGTTGTCTTTGACGTTACTGGTTAACAATTCATCTGTTTGAATGCCTCACCCTTCCAATGTCAGACCAGTAAATGGATCAGGCTGCTTGGCTGTGAAACCTTTCCCCAAGAGACAAAGACAAACAGCTGGTGTGAAATCCAAGCACCCAAAGTTTAGTTCAAACTCCAACACACACACACACACACACGCACGCACACACACGCACACACACACACACAGAGGTTAGAGGTGAAGACACACACCTGGGTTGGAGTGGAGGTCCATTGAGTACAGTATAGCGCCCTCTCTGCCGAGTGTGAGGAGAAGCAGGAGCCAAAGTGGAAACACTGCTGCAGCAGACTCCTCATCTGTCCCAGATAATCTAGCAGTCAGAGAGACAGCTAGAGATGACAAAGAGTGCAACAGTCCCAGGCACCGCTGTGCTCTTCTCTGCACTTTTCCCAACCTCCACTTCCTTCCTCTGCTCTTCGTCCCCTCTCTCTCCCTCCTTCCTGTAAGTCTTCACCACACAGCTGCCGGCTCCTCCGTCTCCCACTCCTTGCCAAGTCAAGCAGAGTCGGGATCCAGACAGATCACAGCCACAACAACCAGGTCAAGGTAAGGAGAGGTCTGGCTGGCCCTAACATGTACCTCTAGTCCTGGGTCTGGGAGCAGGGCGAACTCCAAGCCAAGAGGAGCACCAGGACCAGGAGACCCATGGAAGGGGCTGGGCTGCCGGCGAGGGGGCCGGCCTATTCTCTTCTGTTCTGTTAGGAAGTGGAAGGAGGGGTGGTGGGCTAGATGTTGTAAATCACTGGCCGCTGTACTAGAGAGGTCTCGCTGGGCCAGTAAATCAAACGATCGACTAATGGGCACCGGGCCAATTGACATACACTCCTCCTCTCTGACACACTCTATAAATACAGTCTGGATTGGGCTGGCTACTGTTGGTACATAGACACCGGGAGCTCTCTGGCCAAGTACAGGGTGTGCAAGAATCCTTCCTTCAACTTTTGAATTCCCATTCAGACTATGAGGCTAGTCAAACATAATAAGCTTCCATTAGGAGACATACAAAGTGCGCCATTGAACTAAGCGAACAGTCTGATTGAATGAAATACTGCACTATTTGCTGTGTTAAGCAGACAGGAAAGAGGGGGATGAAAAAAGAGGAGAGCCAACCGAATATTTATCTGACATGAAATCAGTTTACGTACAATACTCAAGCCACCAAGTCAAGCATTCGCAATGTTCACAAACAGCCGTAGAGTGTGCACAGCATGTACAGCGACAGCGAGACAAAGAGTCTGACTCTGTCGTCGGAGACCTTGCTAACCTGATACACGAGGGGTTAGGGGAGTTGGGGGGGAAACCAGGGGGAAGTTTCGACACGTCGAATACCGATCCCCTCCATTAGGCTGTTATGCAAGTGACTGCTGTTTCCTGTCTCAGCCCCGGCCCCGGTATCAACCTTGTCCCTGTCCCAAGCCCTCTGCCTCAGCTGGAACTACTCCTCATGTCCCTGTTGGCCCTCGTCGATCATTCCTCCAGACACAAAGTTCCACGGCCTCACAGACTTGGCTTGGTGCTGTGTGGACTACGCAGAACTCGACAGCCGCTGAAGTGCCACATGGACCCAAGGGCTGCAGGAAGCCACGGACACACAGTGGAACGTTGGACGCCCAGACTCTCAGCTACCTCAGCAGAGAGCCCCTCTCCAGTCCCCTTAAAGAGAGTATGTACTGTTTGGGTGTGTTGGATCCTCCACCGGCCTGTCTTTTCTCAGTAAGAGAGTGCTTGTGTTACAGGATCTAGTGCACAGTGGTCCATCATGGCGGACAGATCCTAGGGCGGAGCAGAGGAATAGTCCCTCTCCCTGTCTGACGTACAGACGCTCATTTAGACATGCTTTATATCAGTGGACTTTGGTGTCATTTAAAAATCTGTTCTCTGAGACAGCTCTATTGCGCTACACATGAAAAATTCTATTTACAATCAAATAAAACATGTCACATACTGTATATAGTATCATTCCAATGAAAAAAAGGCTTGTCCAGATTTGATAATTGGAAATCAGAATGATCTTCATCATTTGTTAAGTAAATAACCATGGAGTGTAAAGCCTGATAATCTTGACTGTGTTGATTTATAGCTAACCTAAAAAGTTTGCGGTGTCTGTTTGCTGTGTGTTGAACAACACTGGTCAATAAAACACATAGCTTACACTTGATAATTTCTTGTTGTGGGGCATCGTTGTAAATTCAACAATGTGCAGAAGAGTAACCACTAAAATATTGACACATCAACAGACACACACAAACACAAGTATGCAAACGCACACATACATGCATGCATACATGCAAAAACACACACACACACACACACACACACACACACACACACACACAACATCTAAATGTTATCCCCTTGTATACATATTCATTCCTAAACACTTTAGGAAGTCAAAATATTATGGCAAACAAGTAGTACATAGCTATTACATCTGTTCCAGCACTGAGCAGTGTTGGTCTGTGATGTCCTTTAACATCATCCATCACAAAACTCCATGTTTGGACATGGGCAGAGCTGGGGTTGTGGCCATTTAAATGTACTTTCTTTTGAGGCTTTTCACAAAGTGTAACCTTCCACATAAAACATTTCCAGACAGGTTTCAGATTTCTCAGTTTTAACGTTATGAGAATTGATGTCACATTTTATTTGTGCGTTTTTTCACTACTAAATCAGAGTGATAAGACACAGTATTTTCCATCCATGCTTTCTGCATCCCAAATCACAGGACCCTAGGGCTGCAGTGTCATCCCAACATCACCTCGTCCACACCAGTACCATGTGGACAGCTCATCCCAACATCACCTCGTCCACACCAGTACCATGTGGACAGCTCATCCCAACATCACCTCGTCCACACCAGTACCATGTGGACAGCTCATCCCAACATCACCTCGTCCACACCAGTACCATGTGGACAGCTCATCCCAACATCACCTCGTCCACACCAGTACCATGTGGACAGCTCATCCTAACACTTTATTTGCCTGTGTTGTTATTGCTGTTGCCTGTTACCCTTCTGAAGCAGATCCATCGCACTGAATCGTAAATTAAGCTTCCAAAAGAAATACAATTTCTTGCCTTACCACTGATATACCCCAAAGACAAGCAATTTTCTGTATCATCACATACGTGCAGCTTCTTTAACTTTGGAGACAGGTGTTGCAGCAAAGTGGGAGAGCGTGAGAAGCCAGCCACCGTTTCATTTCTCTGAAGATGAAGAATAAGCTTTGTTTCAAGGAACTCTGCTGCACCGAGGGCGAGATTCAATTTCAAAAAAGTTTAATCAAAAGGCTCCTGACGGCCCGCCTCAGTACTTGTTCAAAGAAACTTTAACACAACAAAGCAGACTGACTGAATAATGCCAGAATCCAATATGTGCCCCCAATCCAGTGTGATAGAGAGAATTAATTGAGGGCACGAAGCGAAAACCTTTGGAGTAAAAAATTGCCATTGATTTTCTCACTGTCTTGAGAGGATGGATGACATTTTATTTATTTTCTTCCCCAAACATCCATTCTACTGTTTGCGTGTCGACTGAGTTCGCTTGATGTGTTAGCTTGAGGAGGAGCACAGAGCCGCCATCTCAGCCCACAACAAAGAGAACAGAAACACGAGAGACAGAGGTGGAGGGAGGAGAGGAGGGAGGGAGAGGGTGGAGGGAGGAGAGGAGGGAGGGAGAGGGTTAAGGGAGGAGAGGAGGGAGGGAGAGGGTGGAGGGAGGAGAGGAGGGAGGGAGAGGGTGGAGGGAGGGAAGGAGGGAGGGAGAGGGTGGAGGGAGGAGAGGAGGGAAGGAGAGGGTGGAGGGAGGGAAGGAGGGAGGGAGAGGGTGGAGGGAGGAGAGGAGGGAGAGGGTAGAGGGAGGAGAGGACAGGAGGGAGAGGGTGGAGGGAGGGAAGGAGGGAGAGGGTGGAGGGAGGGAAGGAGGGAGAAGGTGGAGAGGAGGGAGAGGGGTGGAGGGATGACAGAGGTTATGTAAGCCCTAATGAAGGACTATATTGTGGTGATGGAAGAAGGTTTGTAACTACACAGCTTGATTTCCCTAACACGGTCAGCAGAGACACCTTGAAGATTTTTAATCAACATTGCTATTATTGACAAAACGTCAATGTTTTCTGAATTTCACACTATAGTTGGACCTTACATTCACTGAACATTGGTATGAAAGGGTTAGGGTTTGGAGGAACATTGCGGATTTGTAAAAAAGATTTACAACCATTTTAAGGACATTACAGCTTTTAAAATGATGACACACACACTGTTTTAACTACAATCTCAATAGTACGATGTTCGCCCATCTCCTTTAAAAACTGATCGTGTCTCGACTCTCGTGTCTTCACGCCCTCTGCTTAAAACGAATGGATGCTTTGTGACTTCAAAAACCCCTGTCTGAGCTCAGAGGCAGAAACGAGCCATCACAGTGTCATCCAGAAGCATCTCTGCCTCGTGCTTTGTTTCCTCCAGAAGAGAATCCATAGCAACAACGTAGATGGCTGAGAGCGAGATCATGCCCAGCTGCAGGATCTTGAGGTATATGTGACTACATGTTCTGAGCCTTAATAGCAAGTACTGGGACCTGAGAACACACATCATCACCAGCGCCAGGTTGGGTGACTCGCCTGACTGGGTTCATCAGGGCATGATTCAGCTCTTGCCTGGTTTTAATCCAGCCCTAATGGAAGGAGATGCCAAATGAGCATAACAAGCTCATCTGTTTGTTTGTTTGTTTTTTACAAAATGTCATGTTAAAATAGCCAAATAGTCAAAACAGAAACACAACTACATATTTAAATCGGCAGGATATTGTTTAATTTGGGGGAAATGATCGCTAACTGGCAAAGGTCTGACTAAAACCGGTCAACCCATTATTCTGATCATATTCTATTTGATTCAATGACCTCTGTCTATCTGGAGGATCGCCAATCATCTGGCCAGTGGGAGAGACCGCTATCAACAGCAACACACGGGGGGAGAGAAATGTCAACAGCAGTCAGTCGAACCCCAACTCCCCATGGAAACAACACTGTGCAGATTCACAGACAGTATCTAATTGATCGCTCACACAAGAGTGAGGACACACACACACTCCCAAGGAGAGAAGGAGGGGGGTGATATCATGACCTTTCTGAAAATGTCATATCACAAAGAAAATTTGAGAGTGAAAGGCAAAAGAATATGTCATTCTCCAGGCAGTGGAGTGTGGAGGAGACAGCATTAGTTATACAGCAAATGGAAATAGTTATACTGTAAAATTTCATTCTAATGAAAACTGTGTCAAATCACAAATCAGTCACTCTCCAACTCATCCCTTGTATCCATTTCACCAGAGTAATATTCGATTTTTATATACCTCACGCAATTATAACACTTCAACAACAATGTTATATACAGCTGTCCAAGCTGCACAGATGGAAAGACACTTTAATGAAATTGGTTTGTACTGACAGGTTTATGTTGTGTATAAACTAAAGGTAATGTATTGACCAAGAATGACTGAAGGAGCGTGATCACGACAGTAGAAACAATCTAAAGAAGAAAATCAGTAAGATAACCTGCAATATTAAACTAAAAGCAGCACATACACGACACAGAATTGCAGAGTATTACTTTACAAAGAGAGGGGGCAGTTTTATCACCAACATTCTCACATTTCATTTTACTCCTTGCGTTAGACGCAGAGATGCTTAATATCTCGGTCCGTATTTGAAATGGAAGAGTGATTCATAGTTGATGGTGACAGGACCCTTTGTAGGATTAAAACCAACCTGCTTTTTATACACCTCATAAATACCTATGTGTTCTGAGACTGGAGGGATGCAAGAAGGTTTGGTGGTGCAGTGGGGGAGGGGAGGACGGGGGGGAGGGGGTCTGTCTGTGATCCAGTGGCACAGCAGTTATCAGAGGGGCCTCCTGGGGGGTCTATCGCCTCAACAGTCTCTTCATTGTCTTTACAGGGCAAATGTCTGTCCTCCGTTTTGTTTTCAATGTCTGATTATAATCATCATATATTATATTATATATATATACTGTATATATATATATATCGTATATTACCCCGTTCTACATGTAGTGTCTTAATGCATGAGTGAGAATCCCAGTTCCGTTCAGCATTAGACCGTCATACCACAGAGGTCATCTCGACATTAGACACCTTACTGCAACATATCCTAGGAGGTCAGTACGTCCAGGAGATGGGCAGACCACACTGAGTAAGGAGACCAACACTGTGCTGTGGAGAAGACAGGCACAAGCGCATAGGTGGTTTGCAAACCTTGATGACAAGTCTTTCCTCCAGCTGCTTTATTTCATCAAAAGATGTCTTTGCAGTGCAGTGAAATGAATTGTTATTTTGAGATCATTTGTCGGAATAATCAGCGCATCAGTCTGAAGTAAACAGTACAGGCCCCACGCTGTGCAGAACAAGTTCACATTACCCAGGGTGATTGACTGTCGCATCCACCCTCACTGCTCTGCTGCACGAACACTTTCAAAGCAGACGCAGCACAATGCCAACGCTAGTCTCAGAAGTGAAGAAGTGCACTGACAGAATGTAATATCGGTTGATGAGTGATCTGAACATGCCGATGAATCCCAATATATTTCGTGTTTGTGTATCTTGCTAGGAACTGCTGGAGGAACATGACATACTCCAGATGGCTGAGCGATAGGAGTGTGCGTGCGCTCCTTGCTCGTTCATGAAGGCTCGGCGTTCGTGCTTCATCCCCCTCCTGACTGGCATGTCAAAATGACCAAGGGATGCACCTCTAATCTCAGCCTCACGTCTGTCCACGTCATGTAATAGTGTGGCTGTGACACAAGAAGAGCATTACTGTTCTATCATGTAATGCAGTGGGTTTAAATTAAGGGCCATGTCGTGCCGTAGAACCAAGTCAGTCTCTTAAGACTACCGACGCTCTAACAAAGTCTTGTGAAAAAGTCATGTGATCCCACAAAGGATTGTGGGAAGCCCACCAAAGCTGTGTAGGTGGGCTGGGGCTGGAGGTGATGATGGGGCAAGGCAGACAGGTTTCACACTCTTACATCAGCTGGGATTTGATGGAGGACTCTCACGCCTCTCATAGCGCCCCGACGCCTGAAGGCACTGACACCTCTGTTGTTGTTTTGGTTGTTGTCGTGTCATTCTTCCTATCTAGCCTCTTGCTCACGGTTCCTGCTCCGTTTGAAAGCGCGGCGTGCCGAGAAGGTCACTGAAATGAAAGTGGTACTTCAACTGAATTTCATACAACATTATGATATTCCATGAGTCAATATCGGCTGAGAAGGAGAAATAAAATCCTTCATGCATCATGGGACCTTGGTATCCCCACTGACCTTGTTGACTGGTAGGGAGTGTAATTTTATGCCAGATCCATTTCACACAGAGAGAGGGTGATCCTTTAACCATAACTGGGGCAGAGAATGTCGATAAGAATAAGATCAATGCATTTGTTTCCAAAAGAACAAAGCTCTGAGGGATGTAGATAATGTTTTCCTATCGGGTTCTCATAGATGTAGTTATTCTTATCACCACTTGGGGGCACTGCAACCATTCTCTCACACTAGAACTCATGAGAAAGGAAGAACTACTATGCGTTGTATTGCCTTTCTCACACATTCAACCAGGGTAGCAACTGATAAGCGCAGCTAGTTCAGGCAGGGCAATCGGGCAGCGCGCGTCAGTCATCGGGGACGTAAGGCGTCTTACTCCACCTTCCTTTCCTCTGCCCACTACCACAACCAGGTTAGCAGCGCATATCCATTGGGCCACGTCCGATAAGGCGTCTGTAAAAGACGCACGGATACGCACACACTCACCCCGGTTGTTGTATGATGAGTGCTGCTGCCGCCCTCCACCATCCCCTTCTCACCCGTCTGTCTGTTCGGTCCCTCCGGGGGATTATATCTCTATTGCTCCCTGCCTCATATGTCAAGTATGGATGTGTTGCATCGAGGAGGCAGGGAGCGCTTCCCTTAGATCATCCACTCCGCCAAAGTTAAATCTACATGTCCATGTCGTGTAACAATAAATGCTCAAATCTAATACGTGATTGTCTTGACTGAACTTATGTTGTGTTTATACATATGGCACAAACATAATACAACTTACCTCTAAGGGTACAAGCAAACACCTGATATAACCTTTGATGGGGACCAGGTTGAGTAGCTGTAACTCAGTTAAGTTACAGTTATAGAACTCAGTGAAGTTACAGTTATAGAACTCAGTGAAGTTACAGTCATGGAACATTACCACTCACTGTTGCTTTCACTTAAAACCACACCACAAAGGCCTTTGGCTATCCACCTGCCTTGTGCAACTTGATCCAACACTGTGTGTGAATTATTATAGTATGCCTCTGGGGGGGTGGTCATGGAAACATTCCAGAAACTTCCAGAGTTGCCATGTTGTGCACTGCATCCAGTGAACACCTTCTCTGGCCTGGCCAGAATCATTATAGGTATGTAGCACCTTTCAGGCTTGAGAGACAGAGGAATGGGATTTTACATTTACATTTAACCATTTAGCAGACGCTCTTATCCAGAGCGACTTACAGTCAGTACAGGGACATTCCCCCCGAAGCAAGTAGGGTGAAGTGCCTTGCCCAAGGACACAACGTCATTTGGCACGGCTGGTAATCGAACTGGCTTTACTCCCTCACTAGCCCGACTCCCTCACCGCTCAGCCATCTGACTCCCTGATTTTCTTTTTGGTATGTGTAAAAGCTGTGCCCGGGGGCTAGTAGAGTGACATACTGAGAACACCAAAGCCAGAGTGGGCTGAAGCTTTATTAGACATGTGGGAATGAAGGGGGCCGTGCGGTTTCCCCATCTTGAACCCAGCAGGGCATACGCTGACAGGAGCTTCTCTCCACTGGCTGGGCTTTTCTGAGGAATCACATGATTAATCTCAACTCAACCTTGGCCCGCCCTCTGATCTACTGCTCGCCAAGCAGTGTCTAACAGTGCAAGACCGATGATTAGTTAGTTAACTGGTTACACGCTCAACTTTCAAACACCAACAAAGAAAGCAGCTGTTTAATTTGCTCATATCTACCATGGAACTTAAAAGAGAAGAATGTTTGGTAAACTGTATGAACCAAGCAGATCCAGTGTCTCTTGGAGATCTCAGTGAAGCAAATGTGCAAGGTAAATGTTTGGCCTTACAACGACATCAAAAGAGAAGAAAGAGGAAAAAGGTCTCCTCTGTGTGTCTGGCTAGCTCCATCTAATCGTAATGAAGTGTTACCCAGACTTTATGCCCAGACATTCAAATCCGCCTACACCTATTTGAGAGAGGAGCACAAGCCGAAGAGCTCGTGTCAGGGTTTCATGACACTTACTCTGATATCAACCCATGAACAGAGTCTATCAAGCAGGCTCTGCAGTCATTTTCTCTCCCTCCTCCACTCCCTGTCAGAGGCTAAGAATAACGGGGGACTTTCGTGTGAGGATCTAAGATCCATAAAAAAAACACCAGGGCCATGACTGTGCAATCGACATGTTCTGCACACTGCTGGCGCACTCAAGTCCAAACGCTGGAAGTAATGCGTTGAACCATTCTATCAGAACAACATCTGGCTTTTCTTTTCACTGTCTCTAAGTCTCCCTCCCTCCCTCCCTCCCTCCCTCCCTCCCTCCCTCCCTCCCTCCCTCCCTCCCTCCCTCCCTCCCTCCCTCCCTCCC